>NW_027361760.1:7167500-7347500 GCF_039654945.1 Dendrobates tinctorius | reverse complement strand
AATGCCATATGTTGATGTCTAGGCTGTACATTCAGCAGCTGCAATTGGAGGAAGTGGAGAAGTATGAGGAAGAGGAGGACAAAATCAAGCCATTTTTATTGCCACCTATGTGTCTTCAGGGGAAGGTGGGACAAATTCCTTGGAAACCCATGCATGGTTCATTTTAATGAAGGTTAGATCATCAACATTTTGGGTCGACAGACGGGTCCTTTTTTCTGTCAGGATTGATCCAGCAGCACTGAAGACTCATTCAGATAACACACTAACAGCAGGGCAAGCGAGCTCCTGTGCCAATTCAGGCCAGGTGTCCAGTTTACAGGCCCAATAGTCAAAGGGGAATGACCTGTGAGGGAGAACATCGATATGGGAGGAGAAGTAGTTTGTCCGACCACAGAGTCACCTTGTCGATGGTGGGACGGCTTTTATGCTGTGTTTGATCAAATACAGTGTTACTAAGAATTCTGCATGATTGAAATGCACTTTTGCTTTTTACTTATTTAATTATAACAGGGTTTTTTCATTTTGTCTTTTGTAGGTTTTGTATGCTTTTTGGCCATGTAAACATGCATTTATATGCTGCATGTGTACCAACTCAAACCAAGCTCAATTTTTGTGTTTTTTTCACATTAACCCAGTGCGCAGTGATGGACACGTAACGGCCCTGGCCATGCCTACTGGCCCATGCATCTGTTGTGAGGTGCACCTTTCCACTCACTGATTGAGTGCATGGACAATGTGGTCTTTCACATGCCGGTAGAGGGCTGGGATGGCTTTTCGTGAAAAGTGCTGACTGGGTAGGTCATAGCGTAGTACTGCGTAGGCCATGAGCTCGCGGAAAGCTTTGCATTCAACCAATCGGTAGGGCATCATCTCTAATGAGATCAGTTTGGCAATGTAGCCAAACTCAAAGCCAGTGTACGCGGATGTGTCTGGTAGGGTGAGCTGGACTTGAGAGCTGCATATGGGGGACCTAGCGGTGGACATTAAGGACTGAGAGGGGATTGGTGATGGTGGTGTTGGTGATGGCCTTGATTCAGTCTTTTTTTCCAAAAACATTGTGATTCCCTGACTGCTTTGGCCTTGCGATGACACCTCAACATTTCTTGCTGGTGGTGTGCTTATCAGTGACCTTTCAGTGGGGGGAAGCAATGTAGCGTTGCTGGCTGGAAAATAAGGAAGGAAGCCAGCACTGCTTAAGGTTAGAATGCATAAATTGGAGTGCATATGCACATAATATCTAGCTGTATTCAAAAATGAGATATTTAGCAAAAAAATTGATCAATTCAATTGAGCCACCCCGCCACGCCAAGGCAATCTCATGTGGGGGGTCCTACTCTACATTTTTAATAAATGCTGTGCCTTTACAGCCTCCTAAATACATTAAGAGCATGACCACATTAAGTGCAATCCGTACCTGAACATTGCTGGATCGCTCCCATGAAGCCAGATGAAGCAAGTGTAGATGAAGGCCAACCAGGTCTGAACATAGACATATCAGGATTGACCTCCACACATTGCCCGACCAGCAAACATAGATGAAGGGCGATGTTGGCCCAGACACAGGTGCACAATTAAATAAAGCTTGGGGCAGGGCAGGGCAGGGCTGCCGTGTGTGTGCACAGCAGCCTAATCCATCACAATGAACACAGAAAAATTATAGCGGACATAACCCAGCGTGCACGGCAACAGTGGTGGTGAGCCACAAACCAACAACAAGAAAATAAGGGGGGAAGCCAGCACTGCTTAAGGTTAGAACGCATAAATTGGAGTGCATATGCACATAATATCTAGCTGTATTCAAAAATGAGATATTCATTCCTGGGCCAACATCACCCTTCATCTATGTTTGCTGGTCGGGCAATGTGTGGAGGTCAATCCTGATATTGATTGGTCAATTGAATTGATCAATTTTTTTGCTAAATATCTCATTTTTGAATACAGCTAGATATTATGTGCATATGCACTCCAATTTATGCGTTCTAACCTTAAGTAGTGCTGGCTTCCCCCCCTATTTTCTTGTTGTTGGTTTGTGGCTCACCACCACTGTTGCCGTGCACGCTGGGTTGTCCGCTATAATTTTTCTGTGTTCATTGTGATGGATTAGGCTGCTGTGCACACACACGGCAGCCCCGCCCTGCCCCAAGCTTTATTTAATTGTGCACCTGTGTCTGGGCCAACATCGCCCTTCATCTATGTTTGCTGGTCGGGCAATGTGTGGAGGTCAGTCCTGATATGTCTATGTTCAGACCTGGTTGGCCTTCATCTGCACTTGCTTAATCTGGCTTCATGGGAGCGATCCAGCAATGTTCAGGTACGGATTGCACTTAATGTGGTCATGCTCTTAATGTATCTAGGAGGCCGTAAAGGCACAGCATTTATTAAAAATGTAGATTAGGACCCCCCACATGAGTTTGCCTTGGCGCGGCGGGGTGGCTCAATTGAATTGATCAATTTTTTTGCTAAATATCTCATTTTTGAATACAGCTAGATATTATGTGCATATGCACTCCAATTTATGCGTTCTAACCTTAAGCAGTGCTGGCTTCCCCCCCTATTTTCTTAGCGTTGCTGGCTACCTTCAGTCGGAGAAGGTGCACATGTGCTACCTTAAGTTTTGTAGTCCGCTTGCAAGTGCATGGTGGTTAAATGTTTAAGCATGCAACTGGTGTTTAAATTTCGGAGATTTTTACCTCAGCTAAAGGTCCTTCCGCACTTCTTACAGATAACCTTTGCCTCATCAATAGGATTTTGGTCAAAAAAGTGCCACACCGCACTCTTCCTACTATGGTATAAATTTTCAGGGCTTGCACGGTGTGCAAATTTGACCGTCTGGCCAAGCTGTCCTGCAACTCTTTTTGATTTTTTGACAAGTTTTAGTACAGCAGCTACGAGCCTGCCAGATAACAGCTGCTGCGATGTCGATGCCTGCTGCGGATCCTCCTCCTCCTCTTCTGAGCTATTGCCAGCAGCACCCTCTTCCCCCAATGGATGCCAATCCGGGTCAACAACTGGGTTATCCATCACCTCCTCTTCAATGTCATCTGCACCTTCCTCTGTGTCACCGTGTAAGGTGGTATAGTATGCGGGAAGGGGCACCTGAGTTTCATCAAGGTCCGATTCTGGCTCACTAGACTGCAAGGCAAATGTATTGCTCTCGGTCAATGTACCAGCAGAATCATCTAGCAGTGGCTGTGCATCAGTGCACTCCATGTCAGAGTCATCTTGGACTGGGGAATTCAGGATTTGACTTGATAACCCAGGCATGGTATGTGAAAAGAGCTCCATGGAGTAATCTGAAGTGTGGCCTGCCACATCCTTCACTTTTGGTGTGGGTGAAGGACACAAGGAAAGGTGTTGTTCCTGACCAGAAGCCTGCACTGAAGACTCGGTGCTTGCAGTTTTTGAAACTTCAGAAGAGAAGGCGATAGAGCTGGAGGCTGTTTCGGCAATGTAAGCCAAAACCTGTTCCTGATGCTCCAGCTTTAAAAGCGGTTTACCTACTCCCAGAAAAGGGAACCTTAAAGGCCTTCTTGTGCCAAACGATGATGCAGGCTCAACACCTCCTGCCTTAGCTGCTATTGTGCTTTTGACATAAGCAGCAGATGCACCACTACCACCATCAGTACCAGCTGCACCCCCCCGCCCACGTACTCGGCCTATTCCACCAGACTTCCTCATGTTTGGGAAAATGTACCAAAAATACCAGCAGAGATATGGTACTGTATGAGAAGTGGACAGCTCTATATGGTGTATGTATGGAAAATTGTAATTATCCGTCTATTTTTTAACAGAATCACACACAGATGCTGTCTCTGTATCGATTTGACTGTAATCAAACAGCAGATATGGGATACTGTTTGACAAGCGGACAGCTCTGTACGGTGTATGTATGGAAAATTTTAAATATCTGTCTATTTTTTAACGGAGTCACACACACACGCTGTCTCTGTATCGATTTGACCGTAATCAAACAGCAGATACAGAATACTGTTTGACAAGCAGACAGCTCTATACGGTGTGCGGAAAAATTGAAATTTCCGTATATGTATTTACGGAGTCTCACACACACACTGTCTCTGCATAGATTTGACCGGCATACAAACAGCAGATCTCCAATACTGTTTGATAAGCGGACAGCTCTATACGGTGTAGGTATGGAAAAATGAAAATCTCCATCTATCTTTGTATGGAGTCACACACAGATAGCATGTATTTGTCTGTGATACCAGCCGGTACATGGTAGTGTGTGAGGAGCGTACACCTCTATAAACGGTGTGAAAAAATGAACGCTCTTTAACTGTGCAGGCAAAAGGAATAAAAGTATTTTTGCTTTGAAAAAAGCAGTGTGCAAATAGCAATGCAGCTATCAGGTAGCTTTATAAGGCAGCCTAATAACCACCATAGCTGCTGCACACAAAAATATCCTCCCCTGTCACTGCACACTAACTGTTGTATTGTACAGTGAAAATCACTATCAGCAGACGCACAGTTGTATTTTTTTTCCTGCCTAAACACTCTCCCTATTGAGAACGAGCAGCTATGCTAAGATCGGCAGAAGTAAGATGGCGGTCGGCGTTCAGGGCTTTTATAGCTACTGTGACGCCACACAAAGCCAGCCAATCACTGCAATGCCCATATATAAGATGGTGGTGGCCGCTGCCTATGTCATCGCGTTGACCACAGTGTGCACCCTTGATCATTGGCTGAGAAAAGGTGCTGGAAGCATGATGGGAAATGCGACTTTGGCGCGCGGGTCGGCGACCTCATGGCCGACCTCATGCTATGGTCGGGTTTCGATCGACGAAACCGACTTCACCAAAAGTCGGCGAAATTTGAATTTGACCGACCCATTTCGCTCAACTCTAGCTACAAACAATTTGAGACTCGGATCTAGCCTGCTGTATCGCGTTTGTAAAAAGAAAAAAAAGAAAAATTTTTATGTTCAACAGCTCTGCACACACACTAATTTCACAGCCACAAAACTACAATATGGGATATGGCAGCCAGAATTTTTTTTTTAATCTGCAATTCTGCATGAGCAATGCAGTTTGAATATAGAGTGCTGCATCACATTTAGCAAGTGAAAATATAAGATTTAGAAAGGTCTACTCATGCATGGAGCACAACAGAAGCAGTGCACAACACACTGGTATGAAATGTGCCCTACTGTCTTTGTCTGTGGACCTCCGTAATGGCACAAAAAATAAAAATCTGCTAGAAGGTAGATTTCACAGCCACACAGGACACTAGCTATCTAAACTATCTGACTAAGAAACAATTGCCTAGCTAACTAGTTAAATTCTATCAGCAAACAGTCTCAGCATCAGAGGCAACATCTCTGTGTTGCTACAGTGTCAAAATGACGGTAAAACAAGATTTCCGCTCTTTATATGGAGAGGGACATGTGATTTCAGCAGCCAATGACACAAGACGTTTTGTCTGGACATTGTGGACTTTTCCTGTGTCCTGATTGTGGCTAGCTGCAAGGTGCACACACAGGAAAAAAAAAAGAAATAAAAAACAGTTTACAAGCATGCCGTGCCTCTGAGCTCTCCCCACTACCTACCCTCATCAAATATGTGTCCCTGTCATGATCCAGGACGGGGTTTCGCTTTGGCCCATCCTGGTCTGATTGGGGGTTAATTGTTCCGCCTCTCCCTGGCAGTGGGCGGCTATTTAAGGCTCACTGGACCTAGGTCCGGTGTCAGTTATACTCCTGCCCTCGGCTGAGTTAGTTGACCTTGTGCGTACGTGTGCCTTGTGCCTGATATCTTGCTTGCTTGTTTGGTTTTGATCCGGTTCTGTCCCTGTTACGAGTTCTGCCTGTCCCTCTTGTATTGCGCTACCTCTCGTGTATGACTCTCTGCTTGTGACCCGACTTCTCTCTGCTCGTCCCCTTGGTACCGCGTTGCCCTCTTGTGTATGACCTTTGGCTTTGTCTGACCTCCCATCTGTTTACCCCTCCTGTACCTCGCTGTCCGTACTGTGAATGACCTCCGTTTTGCCTGACACTGAGTTTTCTGTCTTCTCTGAAAGCAGGATGCTAAGCCCCGCCCCCTTGCAGTCATATGACCGTAGGTCCCGTGCCGGCTTGCTAAACTTCATCACTCAGGTCTTGTGCACCTATACTTTCTGGCTATCCTGGTCCCCAGGGGTCCCTACAGTGTGAGTGAGTCCCGGCTCAGAGGAGGCTGTACGCCGGCGCTGTCAGGATCCTGATATTATAACTGACCAATACCATTTTTTTTTCTCTGCTTCCATTCACCTGTGTGTGTGATGGATCCTATGCATGCTCTTTCTGAGCAGGTTAAACACCAAACCCAGATGTCTCAGAAACTCTTTGGAGAACAACGAGTCCTGGCTCAGTCTCAGCAGCTGATCGCTGACACTGTGCAGGGTTTTTTTTCATCGGGGGCTCGGGATATTACATTAGTTTCCCCTGAGTCTCCAGTGAAGTTACCGGATAACTTTTCTGGAAATAAAAAAAGAGTTCAGAGTTTTCAAGGAGGGCTGCAAGCTTTTTTTTTTCCTTAAGACCACACTCTTCTGGGGATGAAAGTCAGAGAGTGGGGGTCATTATGTCTCTGTTAAGGGGAGCCCCCCAAGCTTGAGCTTTCTCCCTTCCGACCACGGCCCCTGAGCGTATGATGGTAGATGCATTTTTTAAGGCCCTGGGGCATATTTATGATGAGCCTGATCGTATGCATATGGCTGAGGACATGGTGATGAGTGTGTGCCAGGGAAAGCACTCAGCCGAGTGGTTTTATACAGAATTCAGACGCTGGGCTGCTGAGGTCTGTTGGAATGATGCCGCCCTCCGGGGTTTGTTGTGTAGAGGCCTGTCTGAATATCTGAAAGATGCCTTGACTCTCCACCCTCCGCCTGATTTCCTGGAGGAGGCTATGACACAGGCCGTCCGAATGGATTGCCGGCTACGGGCGAGGGGAGTGATGCAAAGTGAAAGACCGTTATTCTCCCAAGGAAGGGGACCCAGTCCTATATTTGAGATCGCGGAGATGGGAACCATCGACCTCAAGGAAAATGAAAGGAGACAACGGCGCGTGGGAAAAGACTGTTTTCACTGTGGCGATTCTGGACAGTGGAGAAAGGTGTGCCCCTCCCATCCACTAACCAAGCGACTGAGCCCAGGTGATTGTCATGAGGTCACCCAGGCTCTCAGGTACCTTTTCCTGTCTTCTCTAAAATGTTTTTGCAAGTGGAACTTTGTTGTGGGAGTGTCTCCACATCCACTTCTGCCTTCGTGGATTGCGGATCAGCATTGAACTTTATTGACTCTGATTTGGTATCCAGGTGTAAGTTAGGGACAGTTAGGTTGGAGACTCCTATTCACATTGTGGCCATTGACAAAACACCACTGATAAAGAATGACATTATGTTTCGTACTGAAGAGTTTCTCCTTAAAGTGAGTTCCTTGCACCAGGAACGTATTTCGTGTTTTGTGATGGACAACCTGCCAGCGGGACTGGTGTTGGGGTTCCCCTGGTTACAATTGCATAATCCTGTAATTAATTGGGAATGTCGGGACATTGTTAAATGGGGTCCCTATTGTTCTGAGAAATGTCTTGATACTGTGTCTGTGTCGTCCGTGGGTCTGGAAGGTATTCCGGAGTGCCTGATAGACTATACGGACGATTTCTCCGAAAAAGAGGCTGAGGTTGTACCACCACACCGCCCATTTGATTGTGCCATTGACCTGGTTCCAGGTGCTAAATTGCCCAAGGTCCGCTTGTATAACCTTTCGGGTCCAGAACGGGGTGCGATGAAGGAGTATATTTCCGAGAGCCTACGTAAGGGACACATTCGTCCTTCTGTTTTTCCTGTGGCGGTGGGGTTCTTTTTTGCAAAGAAAAAAAGACGGTGGTTTACGCCCATGCCTCGATTTTTGTGAGTTAAATAAGATAACTGTGAGGAATACGTATCCCCTTCCACTTATTCCTGATTTATACAACCAATTGTCCGGAGCTAAGTGGTTTTCAAAATTAGATCTACGGGGAGCGTATAGCCTTATCCGAGTCCGAGACGGAGATGAATGGAAAACCACTTTTTTCACTACTGAAGGGTTGTTTGAAAATCTGGTCATGCCTTTCGGCTTGACCAATGCTCCAACGTTCTTCCAAAACTTCATAAATCACGTGTTCTCTGATTTTATTGGACGTTTTTTGGTGGTATATTTGGATGACATATTGATCTATTCTCCTGATAAACAGACTCACATTGGTCATGTTCCGGCAGTTCTCTAAAGGCTCCAGGAGAACTGTCTCTTTGCTAAACTGGAAAAAATTTTTTTTTTTTGCTCAGGAACTGTCTTTTCTGGGGCTCATTGTGTCTGCTGAAGGGTATCGCATGGATGCTAATAAGGTGCAGGCCATTGTCGAGTGGGTTCAACCTTGTGATTTGAAAGCTCTGCAGCGTTTCCTAGGATTTGCCAATTACTATCGCAAATTTATAAAGGGGTTCTCACAGGTGGTTAAACCCCTCACAGACATGACTCAAAAGGGGGTCAATATCAAGAATTGGTCAACCGCAGCGGTAGCGGCATTTCAGTTTTTGAAAACATGTTTCATGTCGGCCCCGGTTCTTGTTCAACCAGACCCGCCTGAACCATTTATTGTTGAGGTAGATGCCTCAGAGGTGGGGGTGGGGGCGGTATTGTCCCAGGGACCCGCCACTTTGACCAATTTAAGACTTTGCGCCTTTTTCTCAAATAAATTCTCTCCTGCGGAGAGAAACTATGATGTAGGGAAATCGAGAACTTCTGGCTGTTAAGTTGGCCTTTGAAGAATGGAGGCATTTTTTGGAGGGGGCTGTCCATCCTATAACCGTAATTACGGACCACAAAAACTTAGCTTATATTGAGTCAGGTAAGAGGTTGACTCCTAGACAGGCTAGATGGTCACTTTTTTTTTTCCTGATTCAACTTCTCAATTACTTTTCGGCCAGGATCTAAAAATGTCAGAGCAGATGCCTTGTCACGCAGTCTAGATCCGGTGTCCCCCCCGGAACCTCCATCCTCCATTCTTCAGCCTGGGGTGGTGGTGGCAGGTATTTCGAATATGTTTGAACGAGAGATTCGGGAAGCCCAGTCTCTTGCACCGCCGGCTAAGCCGGTGGACAAACTTTTTGTGCCAGCTCAGCTTCGCCTTAAGGTCCTCCGGGAGTTCCATGACTAAGTTCTGGGTGGACATCCAGGGATCTCGGCTACCCGGAAGGCCATTGCTAGAGTATTCTGGTGGTCTGCTTTAGCCTCTGATGTTGGGGAATATGTGTCTGCTTGTGATGTTTGTGCCCGTGCAAAAACCCCCCATAACTGGCCGGCCGGGGAATTGGTACTACTGCCAATTCCTGAGAGACCATGGATGCATTTGTCCATGGATTTCATCACCAACCTTCCCCCCTCCAAGGGTAATACCGTCGTCTGGGTTGTGGTGGACAGGTTTAGTAAGCAGGCACATTTTGTACCTTTGGCAGCTCTACCTAATGCGGAAACATTGTCCAGATTGTTTGTTGAGCATGTGGTGCGGTTGCATGGGGTACCCTTGAATGTGGTGTCTGATAGAGGAGTGCAATTTGTTTCCAGATTTTGGAGGGCTTTTTATAAAAGGTTTGGTATTGGTCTGTTCTTTTCATCCGCTTATCATCCAGAGACTAATGGGCAGACCGAGCGGACCAATCAGTCTCTGGAGCAAAATCTGCATTGCTTCACCTCAGACCGACAAGATGATTGGTGTTCTGTGTTACCAGTGGCTGAGTTTGCATTTAACAACCACGTTAACCAGTCTACGGGTACATCTCCCTTTTTCTGCAATTATTGGTTTCATCCTCATTTTGGAGAATTTTCCCGTTTGAATTCTGGGTGTCCTGGGGCAGATGAGATGATCCAGCGGTTGGGGGAGGTATGGCGAGAGGTCCAGAGTAATATTACGGAGGCCCAGGACAAATTTAAATTTTTTGCGGACAAAAAACGATCTGCGGGACCGGTGTTTCAGATTGGGGATAAGGTATGGTTGTCCACCAAGAATATAAGACTCAAGGTCCCCTCTGTGAAGCTTGGACCCAAGTTTATCGGTCCTTATGAAATTAGTTATCCCGGTGGCTTTTTGGTTGCGTCTCCCGCCATCTCTGCGGATCCCAAATGTTTTTCATAAGGCCCTTTTGAAACCTGTGAGGTCCGCTGGGGAGGGATCATCAGCTTCCCCAACACCGGTTTTGGTAGACGGACAGTCGGAGTATGAGGTGGAACAAATTGTCGACTCCAGGTTGGTCCGTCGTGCCCTTCAATATCTGGTACATTGGAAAGGCTACGGTCCTGAAGAACGCTCGTGGGTTCCTGCTCGATCGGTTCATGCGGATCGGTTGGTTCGGGCCTTTCACGCCAAGTACCCTGAGAGACCTGAGGGTCCAGTGGCCCCCCCATTGAGAGGAGGGTACTGTCATGATCCAGGACGGGGTTTCGCTTTGGCCCGTCCTGGTCTGATTGGGGGTTAATTGTTCTGCCTCTCCCTGGCAGAGGGCGGCTATTTAAGGCTCACTGGACCTAGGTCCGGTGTCAGTTATACTCCTGCCCTCGGCTGAGCTAGTTGACCTTGTGCTTACGTGTGCCTTGTGCCTGATATCTTGCTTGTTTGTTTGGTTTTGATCCGGTCCTGTCCCTGTTACGAGTTCTGCCTGTCCCTCTTGTACTGCGCTACCTCTCGTGTATGACTCTCTGCTTGTGACCCGACTTCTCTCTGCTCGTCCCCTTGGTACAGCGTCGCCCTCTTGTATGTGACCTTTGGCTTTGTCTGACCTCCCGTCTGTTTACCCCTCCTGTACCTCGCTGTCCGTACTGTGAATGACCTCCATTTTGCCTGACTGAGTTTTCTGTCTTCTCTGAAAGCAGGATGCTAAGCCCCGCCCCCTTGCAGTCACATGTCCGTAGGTCCCGTGCCGGCTTGCTAAACTTCATCACTCAGGTCCTGTGCACCTATACTTTCTGGCTATCCTGGTCCCCAGGGGTCCCTACAGTGCGGGTGAGTCCCTGCTCAGCGGAGGCTGTACGCCGGCGCTGTCAGGATCCTGATAGTCCCACGCTCAACATACACCACCATTATCCCTGCCAAAGTGCTCAAAATACTTTAGTGGCAAAGCAAATATTTTCCCACACTTTACCGAATATTTCCAATTTTATAAAATTTTGCTCATGTTTCCGATCATGAATCTGAATGTGCCATATTCGTGCCAATTTTATATTTGGCAATCATTTTTCGAACAAATTTGCTCATCACTATCATTAACCAATATCCGGCTAATACCCGTTAGGGCTGGCGGAACGCACTAAATAATAAAGATGATAGTAAGGTGCATTAGCAAGCCCGGGGTCCACCGTGCAGAGGTGGTAAACTGCTGCTTGGTAATGGCGGAAGCTATATGGTGGTATAAAAGACCACACGCAGGTTAATAGTCACCCGACGTGTACTGGAGTGGACTCTGTTACGTCACAGAGCCGCAGTACCGCGGAACATAAATGCTGGAGTCTGTTAAAACTCTCAGAGCTCGGCAAGGGAGCGCACAGAATGCGGCCACAGAACTCTGCCCCAAGGACACGGGGCCAGAGTCCCTCTAGACCTTCTGAGCATGCGGCGTCGCACCTGCGGACGCCACTATAGACGATGACTATGGTGGATTGTCGAGCAAGTGCACCGTGGCGTGTAGAGCCACCAGTGGACACTGATGACAGTCTCTGACTCTCTACCTACATCTAGGCCTGGGTGCTTAACAGGCTAGGCTGCACAACACATGCGTACCAAGGGTAGGGGTTTCTTAATGAGTCATTCACCAGAGACATTCATGCATGCATACAACACTCATTCCACATGGTCTAATCTTTTTCTATATTGCGGTTGTGCGATCATTTTATAGACGCAGCCTTCCGGGACCTTCCTGATGGCCCAATCCGAGCTGTAATATGACCTGAGCATGTGACCTCCGACCTCCAAAAAGAGGTCATCCCACGGGCATGCTCAGTTGGAGAAAAGCAGGATTTAGTCCCAGGAGCGTCTGCTTGCCACTGACTCATGCATGGTACAGTAGCTGAGCCTGGAGTAGCAACCAGATGCCTAACATTATCCTGGGCAAGACGCTGGGATCAACATCTCTGCTGAGTAGGAACCTCTGTGGCCGTAGAGGAATGGGAGACCACAGAGGAAATGGCATGGACATGGGAGAACCTCAGCACCTAACAATACCTCACGCCTAAGGGTATGTTTCCATGGGGAGTAATCCTTCAGTATTTGCTGCGTATTGGAGGCTACATACAGCCGCAGCGTCCAGATGTTACAGCATAGTGGAGAGGATTTTATGAAATTCCGTCTCCACTATGCATGCACGGCCGCATCCGGTGGCCCCATGTACCCAGACATGCAGGGCGTCTTTCAAGACCGCAGCATGTCTATTTATCTTGCGGAGACACTCAGTCTCCACAAGAAAAATAACAGTATGAATAGGATGCCCTGATTCTGCATGTGTTTAATGAACACATCCTGAATTACCGCGCGTACAACAGGGGGCAGAGCAGGGTATTCGCTGTGTCCAAAGCGCTGGGATTCCAGCCAGTGGAAACACACCCTTAGCGTTTTCTGGTTCCTTTAATTTTTTTCTTATACATTTGTGCTCAAAAGTTTACATGCCCCGGCAGAATTTTTGCTTTCTTGGCCTTTTTTCAGAGACTATGAATGATAACATCAAAACTTTTTCTCCACTCATGGTTAGTGGTTGGGTGAAGCCATTTATTGTCTTACTAATGTGTCTTCTCTTTTTAAATCATAATGACAAATCAAAACATCCAAATGACGCTGATCAAAAGTACACATACCCTGGTAATTTTGGCCTGATAACATGCACAGAAGTTGATACAAATGGGTTTGAATGTCTACTAAAAGTAACATCCTCACCTGTGACCTGTTTGCTTGTAATTGGTTTGTATGCATTAAAAACTGAGTGAGTTTCTGGGATCCAGAAGAATCTTGCATCTTTCATCCAGCCACTGACGTTTCTGGATTGTGAGTCATGGGGAAAGTAAAAGAATTGTCAATGGATCTATGGGAAAATGTAGTTGAATTGTATAAAACAGGAAAGCGATACAAAAAGATATCCAAGGAATTGATACTGCCAGTCAGCAGTGTTCAAACTGTGATTAACAAATGGAAAATTAGGGGCTCTGTAAAAACAAAACCACGGTCAGGTAGCCCAACAAAAATGTCATCCACAACTGCCAGGAAAATTGTTCGGGATGCAAAGAAACCCACAAACAACATCAGCTGACATACTGTACTCTCTGAAAACTAGCGGTGTGGCTGTTTCAAGATGCACAATAAGGAGGCACTTGAAGAAAAATGGGCTGCATGGTCGAGTCACCAGAAGAAAGACATTACTGCGCAAATGCCACAAAGTATCTAGCCTACAATACGCAAAACATCACAGAGACAAGTGTTATAAACGGGTCACCGAGGAGGATGGCAGGAACAGGCTAGGCCACCAGAAAACCAGAGATGTTGGTAACTCAGCGGATTGCAGACCCCTGATCCTAACAACACAACTAGCAGTAGCTGTGGAGTGGACCTACGATGCCCTAGACGCCTCGGCACAGGCCGGAGAGCTAACTAAGCCTAAAGCAAGAAAGGTGAAATCTAAACTGTCCCGAAGTAGATCCCCAAAGGAATAGACAGCCCCCCAACATATATTGTCGGTGAGACAAGATGAGACACAAACACAGGCAGAAAATAGACTGAGCAAATGGTGGGGCCCAAAATGTCTAGACGGGACAGGACAGAAAAGATACTGTCTGCAATCACGCACAAAACCCTAAAAAACTAACACATCTGACATACAAAACACCTAAGGCCACACGACCTCACCCCTGCTAGATCAGCACTCTGGTATGAACTGGAAGCAAAGCAAATATACTAACATAACAGGGGACTGAATAAACTGCCACAAGCTGTAACATATGAGCAGGGCGCAGCGCTGCCCCCAGCAGGGAGTACGCTGAACCCTAGCAACAAAGCTGAAAGCAAAAAAAGGCACAACCAAATTAGATGCAAAGGATTAGCAAAAGAATCAATCACTTAACTGAACCATGCAGATCAGGCAGGAGACAGAAGAACTCCAAATGCACAAGGGTAAAATCACCAGCAACCCCCCCCAGGGCAGCCTGCTCAATTATATGCTCCCAGCCAGTAACCCCAGGTTCCCAATTATCGTCGTCAGATGGGGAATTTCCATCAACCTGACCAGCTCCACTACTACCAGTAACCACCAGATGGAGCAGGGGGAGCTTCGGCTCTAAAGTCTGAGCCAGGGAATTCACAACACACAAGGAGGAAATCGCCAGCAACCACAAAGGGAAGCCAGCTCACTTATATGCTCCTAGCCAGTAATCCCAGATTGTCAATCATCGTCGTTAGGTGGCAAACTTCCATCAAACTGGCCAGCTCCACTACTCCCAGTAACCACCAGAGGGAGCACCGGCTCAGAAGTCAGAGCAAGGGAATTTACAACAGACAAGCTTCAAAACTTCAGGAACAAGATAATTTGGAATGATGAGACCAAAATTGAACTTTTTGGCCACAGCCATAAACGTTACATTTGTAGAGAGGTCAACAAGGCCTATGATGAAAGGAATACCATTCCTACTGTAAAGCACGCAGGTGGATCAGTGATGTTTAGGGGGATGTGTGAGCTACAAAGGCACAGGAAACTTGGTCAAAGTTGAAGGAAAGATGAATGCAGCACGTTATCAGCAAATACTGCAGGAAAATTTGTAATCATTAGCCCAGAAGCTGCACATGGGACATACTTGGATGTTCCAACATGACAAAGATTCAAAACACAAGGCCAAGTTGACTTTTCAATGGCTACAGCAGAACAAAGTGAAAGTTCTTGAGTGGCCATCTCAGTCTCCTGACCTCAATATCATTGAGCCACTCTGGGGAGATCTTAAGCTTGCAGTTCATGCTAGTCACCCCTGGAATTTACAGGAACTGGAGGATTTTTGCCAAGAGTGGGCAGCTTTACCATCTAAGAAAATAAAGAACCTCATCCACAACTACCACAAAAGACTTATAATAATAATAATACATTTTATTTCTATGGCGCCGATATATTCCGCAGCACTTTACATTTCAGAGGGGACTTGTACAGACAATAGACATTACAGCATAACAATAATCACATAGATCATAACAGATACCAAGAGGAATGAGGGCCCTGCTCGCAAGCTTACAATCTATGAGGAAAAAGGTAGACACGAAAGGTGGGTGGTAACAATTGCTCTGATTGTATGGACCAGCCATAATGTTAAGTGTGTAACAGTACAGACACAGAGGGCTAATGGATGCATAAAGCATGTGGGAACATGATGCGGGGAACCTGGTTATGGTAAAATGTTTGGCTGTGCCACACAGGGATAGATTAAGTTAATGTGCTGAGGTGGTAGGCCAGTCTGAATAAATGCGTTTTCAGGGCATGCTTGAAATTATGGGGATTGGGGACTAATCATATTGACCTGGGAAGTGCATTCCAAAGAATTGGCGCAGCACGTGTATAGTCTTGGAGACGGGAGTGGGAGGTTCTGATTATTGAGGATGCTAATCTCAGGTCATCAGCAGAACGGAGGGCGTGGGTAGGGTGGCATACTGAAATAAGGGAGGAGATGTAGGGTGGTGCTGAGCCATGGAGAGCTTTGTGGGTGAGGGTAATTAGTTTGTACTGGATTCTGGAGTGGATGGGTAACCACTGTAATTACTGGCACAAGGTAGAGGCGTCGGTGTAACGATTGCCGAGGAATATGATCCTGGCTGCAGCATTCAAGACAGATTGGAGGGGGAGAGTTTGGTAAGAGGGAGACCTTATAGAAGAGAGTTACAATAGTCTAGACAAGAATGAATAAGAGAAACTGTAAAAGTTTTTGCGGAGTCAAAAGTAAGAAAAGGTTGAATTCTAGAAATGTTTTTGAGGTGCAGATAACAAGAGCGAGCCAGTGATCGTATGTGGGGGGCAAAGGAAAGCTCGGAGTCAAGTATGACCCCAAGACAGCGGGCATGTTGCTGGGGAGTAATAGTGGAACCACACACGGAAATGGCAATGTTGGGCATAGGTACATTAGTAGAGGGAGGAAACACGAAGAGTTGAGTCTTTGACAGGTTCAGTTTCAGATATAGTGAGGACATGATGTTAGACACAGCGTTTAGACAATCGCTGGTGTTTTCTAGAAAGGCAGGCGTGATGTCAGGAGAAGAAGCGTATAATTGGGTGTCATTAGCATAGAGATGGTACTGGAAACCAAATCTACTGATTGTTTGACCAATAGGGGCAATGTACAAAGAGAAGAGGAGGGGGCCTAGGACTGATCCTTGAGGAACCCCAAAAGTAAGGGGAAGATGAGAGGAGGAGGAACTGGCAAAAGATACAGTAAAGGAGCGGTCAGAGAGATAGGAGGAGAACCAGGAGAGAGCAGTGTCCTTGAGGCCGATGGAGCATAGCATAGTGAGGAGGAGCTGATGATCCACAGTGTCGAATGCTGCAGAGAGATCCAAGAGAATTAGCATGGATTAGGGACCATTTGATTTAGCTGTTAGTAGATCATTAGAGACTTTAGTGAGGGAAGTTTCAGTAGCGTGTAAAGAGCGGAAACCGGATTGGAGAGGGTCGAGAAGAGAGTTATCAGAGAGACAGCGGATAAGACGGGAGTGGACCAGGCATTCCAGGAGTTTAGAGATGAAGGGAAGATTAGTGTTAGGAGTGGCGGAAGACACTAAATAAAAAATAAATAAAGTGCCTTCGCCACCCGGGGTCCACCGTGCGGTGGATGGAAAAACCGCTGCTAGAGAGGCAGAGCACAAGGCGGTAATGTGCACAAGGGTTAGACGGCACCCAGTGCACAAAAGCAAGCTCTGTTATGCTCACAGAGCTGCAGGCAAAACGCACAAATTAAACGCTGAGTCTGTTCAGAGTCACAGACACACAGCGATACAGTCGCGGTATTCGCGGTCACAGGAGTAGCCTTAAACAGCAGGACTACTCCGTCTAGACCTACCATCAAATAAGGTGCAAAGCGTCGCAACCGCGGATGCACAGAAAGCTGCAACTGCAGCGCGGCAAAACCTGAGCCGCTGGCAAGGCGCTGCAATAACGCTGGCGCAATGAAGACGCTTAGCTGCTGAGCAAGATGGAGCATATGCGCGCTGGTGCTAGCGCTGCTACTGGCTGAACCCAAACACTCACACAATCGTATTATCAGAGGGAAGGGGTTTCTTAATAAGTCAGTCACCAGTCCAAGCATCCATCAGCAAACATACAGCAGCAAGTATGAAATACTAGCGCATGGCGGAACAGCCATGTGCGCTTTTTATACCAAACGGGACCTTCCGGAAGTCTCCAAGGCTCCAGGAGGAGCCAATAGGATTAGACACAGGACCTGAGCATGTGACTCCCGAACTCCAATGGGAGCTCGTCCCATGAGCATGCTCAGTGGAGGGAACAGAGGACTTAGCCTCTGGAGAGAGTTGCCGCAAGGAACTCTCCTCTGCAATCTCCTCTACCGCAGATGAAACGCAGGAAACTGCAGCACGTAAGGGTCTAGATTTCATCATAGGGAAAGAAGTCAGACTCCTAACAATTAGAGACAGGTCTATAGTTAGCGGCACAGTTTTGGACGAGGGATGGTTTTTTAAGTAGTGGATGTATGATGGCATGCTTAAATGAGGAGGGAAAGATACCAGAAGAGAGAGAGAGGTTAAATATTTTAGTTAGGTGAGGGGTGACAGCAGGGGAAAGGGACTGGAGTAGATGTGACGGAAATGGGTCACTGGTGCAAGTGGTTGGGCGAGAAGATGCAAGGAGCCTGTTTACTTCTTCTGTGACTGGTTCAAAATCAGAGAGTGAGCTAGATGCAGTGGGGGAGGGAGGACAGTGCATGGTATGAGGTGATTGGGAGATAATTTCCTGTCGGATCTGGTCAATTTTTTCTTTGAAGTAATTGGCCAGATCGTCAGCTCGAAGCTCCGTGGTTGGGGCCTGTACTCTTGGGTTGAGTAGAGAATGAAAAGTGTCAAAGAGACGTTTATGGTTATTGGACAGTGAGGTGATGAGGGTGCTGAAATAGGTTTGTTTTGAGAGGTGAAGGGCAGTGTTGTATGTTCGAAGCATAAACTTATAATGGATGAAATCTTTGTGTAGATTGGATTTTCTCCACAGACGTTCGGCGCACCTGGAGCACCGCTGCAGGAAACGTGTTTGCAATGTGTGCCAGGGTTGTCGCCGTCTATGTCGTGTTGTTCTACGTAAAGGAGGTGCAAATTCATCCAGGGCACTTTGAAGTGTTTTATTGTAATGCTTCAATGCAGAATCAGGACATGAGAGGGAGGAGATAGGGGCCAATGAAGACTGCAAGTTCTTCATAAGTTTCTGGGCGTTAATGGCCTGTATGTTTCTATAAGTATGGACAGTTGGGGTGACCTGAGTGGCCTGGCAGTTCTTGATAGAGAATGAAAGAAGGTTGTGGTCAGAGAGCAGGAGAGGGGAGTTTTCAAAATCATCCACTGCACAAAGCCGAGAGAAGACCAAGTCGAGAGAGTTTCCGTCTTCATGCGTTGGAGAATTAGTAGGCTGCGAAAGGCCAAACCAGGAGGTTAGAGATAAAAGGTGAGTAGCAGATGGGGAAAGGGGAAGAGCAATGGGGATGTTGAAATTGCCTATGATGAGGGTAGGGATGTCACAGGAGAGAAAATGTGGAAGCCAAGTGGCAAAATGATCCAGGAACTGATGGGAGGGGCCGGGAGGATGATATACCACCGCCACTCGCACGGAGAAGGGAGTGTAGAGTCTGACGGCATGGACCTCAAAAGAAGGGAAGACAAGTGAGGGTAATTGAGGGATAACCTGAAAGGTACATTTTGGTGATAGGAGCAGACCAACGCCTCCAAATGCTCTATTGTCTGATCTTGGGGTATGAGAGAAGTGTAGTCCGCCATATGAAAGAGCAGCAGCTGTGGTAGTGTCTGACTGCTGGATCCAGGTTTCAGTAAGAGCCAGAAGGTTAAGAGAAATAGAAAGGAAGAAGTCATGAATGAAGGAGAGTTTGTTACACACTGAGCGAGAATTCCAAAGGGCACAAGTAAGAGAGACAGATGGCATGAAGGGATCGTTAATAAGATTAGAGGGGTTTCTGAGTGTATCAGTTGGGGGGGTTTGACTTTCTAAAACATGGGGGACCAGGGTTGGGAGCAATGTCTCCTGCGACTAGGAGGAGGATAGAAAGAGTGAGCAGATGGTTAAGTGATTTGTGAGAGCGTCTCTGATGTTGAATGGTGGGACTGAAAGGCTCTGTGCAATTTAGCAATGTGTAAAGAGTGTGAGTGCTATACATAGGAGAGGAAAGGAGTGAGGGGCCGATATGGATGGAGTGTAGAGAGTTAATGACAGGGCGGTGGATGTGTGTGAATGCAGCAGCCAGGACATAAATTTCACAAATGCATATGGTATATATTTGTTGTAATCCAAATGTTCAGGGAGTAGATGTAAATGTCTTACCTGTTTCCTGCCCTGTCTAACTGCCATGTTATAACTGCCTCATACTTTGATTAAATGTACTTCGATTAAATGTGCCTAAATTCCCCCTGCACAAATGCCTTCCCCAAGCTATGTCTGAATACATAGGAGGCTTAGATCTCCTTTTTTTTTGCTCTCTCTCTTCTCGTTAATCAAACTAAAGTGAGACAGCAGGACCCAATAAATGTTGTGGTCAGATAAAATGTTAGTGGGGACAATACATGGTATTAAGAAATGGCATATGTAAACTTTTGATCATGGTCATTTGGATGTTTTGAGTTGCCATTATGATTTCAATAGAAAACATAGTAGTTTGACAATATATGGCTTTACCCAACCACTAACCATAAGTGGATAAAAAGCTTTGGTGCCATCATTCATATTCTCTGAAAAAAAGGCCAAGTAAGCAAAAATTCTTCTCTGGCCATTCACAAAATGTTGGCAGAGCCTCAGTAGCGTTGGAGACATCTGCAGCAGCACCGGACAGCACCGCTGGACACCCCCACAGCACCGCCAGACACCCCCCCTCATCCTAGCCTGCAGCAATGGTACCGGTAAGGCATGTATGTATTATAAGATGCACCCCCATTTTCCCCCCGAATTTCAGGGATAAAAGTGCGTCTTATAATCCGAAAAATACGGTATGTGGATGAGCCAAGGTGCATCCCATTTCCAGCACAGGACTGTAATCACTGAATCTTACCAGTGGCAGAATAGGTTTCGCTAACACTCATAAATTTATAAATTTCAGTGTGCGGAACATGTCTGACAGTCTATTCTGGAAGAGAAACCACATTTAAATATAATATATACCCCACATCTACTGCTATTTTTTTGTGCTCCACATACGCTACTCTACCTAAATTTAAATGCACATTGAGTCTATTTTATACATACAGTATATCCTGAAAAAGCAGCCAACTTCCTCTGAAACCTATGGGTGTGTAAATGATACATGTAATATGTGTCTAACATAAAAAAACAACAAAAACAAAGAGGGCACCACGCTAAAGTTCCTGCTGCATGGGTTGGAAATGCCTACTCACAATAAATAATCAAAAAACAATGGCTGACAAAGTATTGGCAATGCGGCGTATAAATGGTAAGGTGCCTGCCTACCTTAAGGTGAATTGGTGCTCCAGCAAGGAAATGACAATGATGTAGTTTGGAGGGTCATGCAGGGTAAACTTCTGAGCTGCTGACCCACGAAAATGACTGCAACAGGAGAATCCTGGGCATTGAAGCAGGGAGATGTGAACTGAGCCGTTCACCGGTAATCGCACAGGACCACACCGACACGGGAGGTGTATTAGGTGCACCAGGTGGAGGGAGGCTGGGGACCGGAGAGCGTCCTCCCCTGAGTGGAACCCACCTAGCCCTCACCAAAGACTGGATGCACACGGCGTGTGCCAGCCGGGAGATGCCGCTTACAGTGTTGGAGTGTGGGGGGCCGTGGTCTGGGTGATGTCACCTAGAGCAGAGAGCTAGGAGCTGGGAGACGGGGGCTGAGAAGGGCCAATATATGTTTATATAAAAAAAAAACATCCTTTCACTACAACAAGATAACTAAAGCTTATTAAATACAAGCAAAACCTTTGGACAGCCACCAAGGCTCCTTCTAAGCTCTAGAAATAATATAAATGGATAATTCAGATTGTACATGTGCAAACAGTAATAGACATTACAGCATCCATCCATCATCCATGATTAAGACCGTTTAGGTTGAAACATGTAGTATTCCTTCCCTGCACTGGGATTGTTTTTTTCCATACATCTGTGTTTTTTAATATAATGGCTTAATAAATGTCAAGTTTTAAGAATCATATCTCCTGTGGTCACTGGATACAACTCTTCTTGCCCATTAGACATTAGAGAACACCACAATATTCAAGAATGCAAAGACGAGTGAAAGCCCTACTCACAAGCCAGGGGCGTAACTAGAACTGATTGGGCCCCATAGCAAACTTTTAAACGGGCCCCCTCAAAGCCATACCCCCTCAAAGCCACACCCCTTCAAGACACACCCCCTTCAAGACACACCCCCTTCAAGACACACCCTAGAGTTGGCTGAGTGGCTGGCCTGGCATTAATTAAGCTGAGACAGTGAGGGCTGCCTGCCTTCCTCCGCGCAAACCGACCTCCATGAACTACATTTCCCAGAGGTCCATGCGGCAGGTAGCTCTGCAAAGAGCTAATAGACAGCGAGGGCTCAGGGGGCGGGGCTGAACTAGTCTGAAGCAATACACTGGCTGCAGGCAGGAAGGCGGGCCCAATATGTGCTTCGCTCCGCACAGCAGGCACAGAAATGCAGCGTTGGCTGCAAAATCATAGTGTACATTTTTTTCCACCGGGGCCCCGAATCCCCTACACTACACGCATCGGGCCGGCGGGCTCCCAAGACAGCGTGGCCACAGCACCTGCCGGAGCGCCGCAGTAATGCACCGCATATACTCGTGTATAAGCCGACCCGTGTATAAGCCGACCCCCTAATTTTGTCACAAAAAACTGGGAAAACTTACTGACTCGCGTATAAGCCTAGGGTGGAAAATGCCGAAGCTACTGGTAAATTTCAAAAGTAAAATGGGCCCCATAAAATGTTCCATAAAGTTCATGATGGGTTTCATAAGATGCTCCATACAAAAATATGCCTAATAATGCTGCACAGTGAATAATGGTGGCCCTATAACATGCTCCATAATAACATATGCCCCAAATAATGCTGCAGTGATTGGTGGCCCCTTATAATGCTGCACAGTGATTGGTGGCCCCTTATAATGCTGCACAGTGATTAATGGCCCCTTGTAATGCTGCACAGTGATTAGTGGCCCCTTGTAATGCTGCAGTGATTGGTGGCCCCTTGTAATGCTGCACAGTGATTATTGGCCCCTTGTAATGCTGCACAGTGATTGGTGGCCCCTTGTAATGCTGCAGTGATTAGTGGTCCCTTGTAATGCTGCAGTGATTAGTGGCCCCTTGTAATGCTGCAGTGATTAGTGGCCCCTTGTAATGCTGCACAGTGATTACTGGCCCCTTGTAATGCTGAACAGTGATTAGTGCCTTGTAATGCTGCACAGTGATTAGTGGCCCCTTGTAATGCTGCACAGTGATTGTGGCCCCTTGTAATGCTGCAGTGATTAGTGGCCCCTTGTAATGCTGCACAGTGATTAGTGTCCCCTTGTAATGCTGCACAGTGATTAGTGGCCCCTTGTAATGCTGCACAGTGATTACTGGCCCCTTGTAATGCTGCAGTGATTAGTGGCCCCTGGTAATGCTGCACAGTGATTAGTGGCCCCTTGTAATGCTGCACAGTGATTATTGGCCCCTTGTAATGCTGCAGTGATTAGTGGCCCCTTGTAATGCTGCACAGTGATTGGTGGCCCCATGTAATGCTGCAGTGATTAGTGGCCCCTTGTAATGCTGCACAGTGATTAGTGGCCACTTGTACTGCGGCACAGTGATTAGTGGCCCCTTGTAATGCTGCAGTGATTAGTGGCCCCTTGTAATGCTGCATAGTGATTGGTGGCCCCTTGCAATGCTGCACAGTGATTATTGGCCCCTTATAATGCTGCAGTGATTAGTGGCCCCTTGTAATGCTGCACAGTGATTAGTGGCCCCTTGTAATGCTGCACAGTGATTAGTGGCCCCTTGTAATGCTGCACAGTGATTAGTGGCCCCTTGTAATGCTGCACAGTGATTACTGGCCCCTTACAATGCTGCATGGTCATTAGTGGCCCCTTACAATGCTGCTGCCGCTGCCTCAATTAAGGAGAAAAAAAAAAACCTATATACTCACCTCGTCTCTGCTGCTGCAGCTGCTGCTCCTCAGCGTTGCCGACCCTGCACAGTGATTGTTCAGGCAGAGGGCGCCTGCTAACTATGTCATGGCACCCTCTGACCTGAACGTCACTGCCAGAGGAAGCAAGACAGCAGAGCGATGCGCAGCGGTGGAACGGGGGACAGGTGAATATGGCTCCCTCCGTTATACTCACCTCTCCTAGCATGTATCTTGCAGCCCCCCGTGGTGCCGCTCATTACATATGCGCGTATGTAATGAACCGCTCATTACATATGCACATATGTAATGAGCGGCCGCTGAAAGCAGGACCAACAGTGCTGAGAAGATGGAATAAGCAGGGGGGGGGCTGCAAGAGACATGCAGGAGAGGTATGTACTTAGTTGCATTACCCGGGTAGCGCCGATCGGAGCCGGGGCCCCGGGCCCCTATATAGGCCGGGCCACAAAGCACCCGCTTCAGCTGCTACCCCGGTAGTTATGCCAGTGTCACAAGCTAACAATCTGTGCAAGATAGAGGTGACAACAGAGGTTAAATAGAGCTTATTTTCTATAGTCTGCTATGTATTATAATAAATAGGTAATACATATAAATCTGCATGAGTCCATCACCAGCTAGTATTTGAGTATGCTTTGCTTGGATTCCCACTGATTCTGAAACGTGAGGACTCTGAAGGGTCAATGTGATCGGAGCAGTCGTCAATCATGCTCACTGTCATCTAATTCATTTTTAATAGAGCAAATGATAAACTGGCTCTATTCACCACAGGGTTTAGAGGCCAACTTCTTTGGATTGTGGGGGTCCCATCGGTCAGACCCCCCAGTGATCAGGAGGTTATACCCCATCCTGTCATGATGCAGGACGGGGTTTTGCTTTGGCCCGTCCTGATCAGACAGGGGGTTAATTGTTTCTGCCTCTCTCTGGTAGAGGGCGGCTCTTTAATGCTCACTAGACCTAGGTCCGGTGTCAGTTATACTCCTGCCCTCGGCTGAGTTAGTTGACCTCTTGTGTACGTGTGCCTTGTGCTATAACTTGTTGCTTGTTTGGTTTTGATCCGGTTCTGTCACTGTTACGAGTTCTGCCTGTCCCTTTTGTACCACGCTGCCCTCTTGTGTATGCCTCTCTGCTTGTGACTTGACTACTCTCTGCTCATTCCTTTTGTACCACGCTGCCCTCTTGTGCATGACTCTCTGCTTGTGACTTGACTACTCTCTGCTCGTTCCTTTGGTACTGCACCACTCTCTCGTGTATGACTTCTGCTTGTCTGACCTGCGTTATCCTCTCCTCTACTACAGTATTCCAGCAGTAGGTACATCTCATCATCTGCAGTAGTAGGACACTAAGCCCCGCCCCTGCAGTCACATGATCGTAGGTCCTGGTACTCCTTACTATTTTCCGTGCCTCAGGTCCTGTCAGCAGAAACCTTCACTACTGTAGTGGGCCCCGTGCTCTCCCGCGGTGTGGGTAAGTCACTCTGCCCAGCTGTGGCAGTTGCCGACGCTGACAGGAGCCTGACAATCCCATTGATGAGGGATAACTCCCAAACTTCAGAAGACTTTTTTGACTTTTCCTGGACCATTTTTTGAATTCATACTTTTGTCTAAACAAGATTAAATCTATAAGGACCTGATTCGAGAAGCTTTTTTGCCAGTTCTTGGGTGTAAAACACCTACAAATTAATGATGAGGAAACTCACCGGGTTCGCCCGGACTTGACCTGAGATTGACCCCAGACACCGAACTCCATATAAGTCAATGGGGACCCGAAAGAGTAGGACAATTGCCCTGCAAACAAATATGAATAGGAAAATTACTTTAATGGGTTATTTCATCATAGCATTCATGGTGAAATAGGAAGTAAATGAACATCAAAAATGTTAACAGTGCCTCCACAGAGACTGATGCTTGCTACCACCAGTCCAGTTAAAAATGTCACCCAGAGAGCATGGGGGAAGAACATCCACACAGAAGCTGATTCAAATTTCACCCACATAGCATGGTGCACAATACCCCCACGTAAGATTATTAAAAATGTCAGCCTTAGAACATGAGGAACAATACCCCCACATAAGATTCCATTAAATTTCAAACACACAGCATGTTTTCACATTTCCCTGAGAAAGCCGATTCAAAATTTCATAGCCTGTCAATGGGGCACAGTACCCCACAAGCAAGGTTGCAGAGTACACACAGTCCTCCCACAGATATGGGTTAAAGAATATACTGTACACACAGTACTATCACAGACATGTATGCATAAGAGTATAAAAATATGTTTAGAAGCACATAACTCCCACCGACGTAGTTGAAGATTATTAAAACTTTTGGTTACGCACGGTACTATCACAGACACAAGAGCAGAGTACACATTATTTTTTTTTTAAAAACTGCACAAATGAAAAACTTAACACTATCCCTCACTACATCAGCATCTTGTCCCTAAGCTAAGTAGAGCAGAAATAAAAAATCTCGAGCCAGGAGGAACAGGTCAAAGTGGAGGAGGAGGTGGACGTGGAGCTACAGGTGGAAGAGGCAGGGCAGCATGGTGGCTGAGTGGTTAGCTTTGCATAGCTCTGTCCTGAATTCTAATCCAACCAAGGACATCTGCTTGGAGTTGTTATCTTCTTCCAGTGTTTGCGTTGGTTTCCTCCGGATTCTCCAGTTTCCTCCCACACCCAAAAGACTTATTGATAAAGATTTTAGATTGTGAGCCCCAATGGGGACAGCGCCAATAAGGTCTGTAAAGTACTGTGGAACTAATGGCGCTATATAAATGAGTAAAATAAAAAATAAAGATTTAAGTAAGGAGTAATCCAACTTTTCTATATTTTTTTGGGGGGGCTTTTATTTTTTTTTAATTTTTTTATGTAACTCACTTAAAAGACGTGGAGGAGACATGAGTATGACGTTATGGATAGAAGAGGCATGGAAGGAGTAATTCAGCACTGTCTTTTTTGTTGTTTTTTTTTTTAAGGAAATGACTTCAAAGAACATAGAATGAACCCAAAATAAACTTAATCTACAACCAGTGGGCAGAGCTCAACTGAGGAGGAGGACGTGGTGGTGGTGTAGGTGAAAGAGGCAGAGAAAGATATCCAACACGGATTTTGAGGGGTTTAGTTTGGGGAGGAGAAACACAAATGAAACCAATGTCAAATAGTTTCCAAATTGAGAAGAACCTCAAATATCCCCTCACTAGAAGACCATAAAATTTAACTTTTATTTCTATTAGTTAAAATAAAGAATATACAAAGGGTCTAAAACATTTTGCCACTAATCTGTCTCTATTGTCTGCAGTATATTTTATGCAGTGTTTCTGCTAATTTAAATTTAGAAAGTGTATAGCTCCCGGGATGCTACTACATATTGGCAGAATAGGACAACAAATTTTAGCACCAGCGTCCCCCCCAACATGTTTCACCATGCTAGTGGCGTCATCAGGGGATGGGACATAGGCTTAATGGGAGCCGGCCTATCAAGCCATCCAAATAAGGCCTTTGCATACCTGAGGACCAATTACTCGCAATTTTACATGTTGTAACAAAATGACCTCATTTATATCGCAGTCAATGTGGTCAACTGATCGGTAGGAAAGATTGAAAGCTTCTAAAAGGTACAAGCTGGCATTGAAGACATCCACTATACATATTAAGTTAGTATTAGAACCAATCACATGGAACCTAACACTTGAATAGGTATACATCCCTTTGTCATTACATGGGGCTGACAAATCGTCTTGCTATTGGCACACATAATCGCATCATTTAGACTCTCCAGTCAGATTCCAGTTTCCTGCAGGCAGCATCTAACTAGTGATGAGTGAACAAGCTCACCACTACTCGGTACTCGCCGGAGTATCACTATACTCGTGGTACTTGGCAAGCACCGAGCATTTCTGGGATTATTCGGTGGGAGCTGGGGTCTCCGCCCTGCAATTTTGGAGCTCTTTTGAGCGCAAAACAACATGTAGGGATTGTCTACCATGCACTGTAATGCCATAGCCATCTTTTGTTGTGGTATTAAAGTGATTGGCTGGCTGCACAGCATCATTAGTTCTATAAGAGACCTGCCGTCGCCCTGCTCGTCACTGTCACGTCCGGAATCAGACAGTGTAGGGAGAGCTGCTGCTGAGATAGGGACAGATTTGTGCTTTTATTAGTTAGGCCGGAGTCACACAAGAGAAATACAGACAAGTGCTATGCGAAAAATTAAAAGATAAAAAAAAAAAAAGAAATCGCACAGCACTCGGACCAAGGTTAATCTATGGGGCAGCTCCCATCAACCGTTTTTACTCGCCCTCAATATACATGTGGGCGAAATCGCAGCATGCTGCACTTTGCACCGTATTACGACCGAGACTCGCCAATGCAAGTCTATGAGTGCGAGAAGAAAACGGATTACACGGACCATGCGTGTGACTTACGAGAAATACACAAGAGTTCTTCAGGTGACAGGAAATTGAAGCAGCCATTATCAGGAAGCTTTCAGAAAGTTGTGGGAAGCAGGGTGTGTTGCAGTCCGCGCTGCCGAGATTGACAAATCACCTGGGAAACAAGATGCTGTAGCAGTGTACTCCTTTATTTCCTCCTACGCGTTTCGGCGCCCTTCCTGGCACCTTCCTCAGGGATATCCATTATCAGGAAGCTAGGGCATGCCTATTAGCTTGGCAAACACTACAAAAAAACAGGAAGAACACGTCCACAGAGTCCAACATCATGTCCACATATATAAATGTGGAGATGCTCATAGTTCTGGTCCAAGAGAAACCAGAACTATGGGATCAGAGGGACGCACATTATGCCGACCAGACAAGAAAGGAGGCAGCATGGAGGAGGATATGTGGCCAGATGTTTCCGGACTTTGAGGACAAACCTTATGAGGCCCAGCAGCAAATTAGTAAGTACAATCCCTGTATAATATTATTGAGCTATTCAACACGTTACCATCAGACCACTACCTAATTATATCTGCTTTGATTGTACTGTGGGAGGAAGGACCGAAACAATAGAGGCAACGGTGTCTCTGGGCCGGAACCATTGGGACTGCCACTAGTGTTGCAGGGGACAGAGAACCTGACTGGGACAGACCTGTTACCCCTGCTGCCTAGGGCGGGTCCATTATAAAAAGGGCTGGGTGCAGAAACCCGGGGCTTTTGGTGGGAAGACAGGAGCTGCGGCAGGTGAAGGTTTGCTCCCTCCCTGCGGGTAATCAACAGACGGCAGACTACGCTTGAGTGTACTTCCCAGCATCCAGCAACCGCACCAGTGACCACTTACCACTGCCGGACGCCCACCCTACGTGACCGCAGGCAGGAAACGCTGACCGTACTGTGCAACGCTTGACCGCTGTCAGCTTAGGGTGCACAGCCCCCATCAGAGACTTCACCTCTACAGCCACAGCTGCAGCCTTGAGACTGGATCTCTCCTCATTCGCTGAAACAGCCACTGGTACCCGGACATAAAGTGGCCCACCAAAAGTTCCCAGACTCTGCTGCCAAGAGATAGTGCCTCCGGTACATCCAGGGCCGCTTCCTAAACGTAACGCGCCATCGGCGACAACAATGTGGGATCTTCCAACCACCTCCCTCCTGACGACAGTCTTATAAGTTGAACTTTACATTTTTCCTTTCCAACTCTTTTTTTTTTCCGTTGTTGACAGCTGCAGTCACCGCATTATACTGTATTTTCACATATCTGCCCACGCAATACTTCTGTGCATCTTGTATATATCAACTCCCTGCGTGGAGAAAGCGTTGTCATCTTTTTCTCTTGTTATATAAAAACACCCGTTAACACTTGCTCTGCCTCCTGCTCGTCGCTGCATCCTATGCACCTGCTAGTAGCCTACAGTACTAATATTTGGCATATTACAGCGTTAAAACTTAATAATCATGCCACATTAGAGTGTAAACTACTTTTTGATTTCCAAAGCAGATTTTATAGGTAAAATATTTATGTGTATGTTTCGTTGCAGTGATGTCATGAGACGCTGGCGCAGCGTGAGGGACCAGTACCGGCGTGAACGACAGCAGTGTGTCAGGAGTGGAGATGCAGTACTGATGAAAAGAAAGTATACAGTATATATTTTGACCGGCTCTCTTAAGTGCATGCATCACACCACATTTTAAACATGCTGGTTTTAGATTCACATCTATTTTTTTTCAATCCCATTAAAACAGTACTTAGTCCAACCTAACTGAGAGGGAGACAGCCTCTGACTCAGTGGCTCCTATAGATCCAGTCAGTGAAGGTGAAGAGGTGGCTGGCCCATCATCTGCACCTTCCAGCTGCATCCTGACACAACCACCACCAGCACTGGCATCAGAGGAACAGGAGGATCATCCAGAGGACTAGGGAAACAGCAGCAGCCCTACCGTGCCTCCGGAAACCTCACCCCAGGCTGCTGTCATCCCACGCCGTGGCCGACGCAGAAGAGACATTACAGCCTCTAGCACCAGGAGGCACGTGGATACTGGTGTATTAAATTATTTGGCCAGGGCAGCACACAATGGTAAGGAAGCATATGACCGCAGCCTGTCCAATACCCCGTGGAGCAATTCAAATACTAATTGATGCCTGCACACTCCCCAATGACCCCAACCCGGTTTTTGAATATTTGGAACGCTGGCAACTCTCAACCAGAAATCAGCTTCAAATGCTGGGAATTTCCCAAGTGCAGGCTCAATCAGTATCTGAGTCACCTCCTCCCCGTGTGCCAACACCACAGCCACATCCCCCCCAAACACTACATTGGCCTACACAGGCCTAAATGTCAGGCTATAATGCACCTGCCCAATATGGCCACTTGATCAGACCCTCAGGCCGGTCCCAACATGGTATGGTCGACATGGCCATATTAGGGAGTATGAACCACGTGGATACTCCAATCCCCAGGAGTATCCTCTCCAGTATTCAACATCACATTTATTGCCTCCACTACAGGATCCTGGCCAGATCCACCATCCAGGGGCATCATAGATAATACCCCCAGTGATGTTCAAGTTGCACCAACAACGCAGCAAACAGGTCAAGCTGCCCTTCCACCATCACCACTCCAAACGTACCATAATGTATAATATGTTTATTATGCTTTTTGTATTTTCTTAAACTCATCTTTCTTGTTTTTCTTCTGCTAAGTTTTTTGTTGTTAGTCGTCCCATTTGTATTGGCAAAAAAAAACAACAATATGCTGGTTTTTGAGTAAAAACAGTTTTGACAAACTGACTAATGTGTAATGTTGTGACAAAATTGTTAATCTTTGCTTTTATAAATTTGCCACATTATAAGGGAAATACAACACACACTTGAAACCAAAAAATGAGTTTACTTAAACTACATTATTTCAAAGTTACAACATAGAAATAGCATTGTGTTGCCATTGAGTAGCTCACTCTGGTGTAACAAAATAATTTGTAAAAACATCCCACACTTTTAATTCAGAGGGTTGACGACGGAGAGGTATCACAACATTTGACAACACAACTTCATCACTTCAGATGAGGAGCAGTCATGTATTCTTGTAAAGTTATGAAGGATCATACACATTTAATCACCTCATTTACATTGGATTCACTAAGCTGAATGGCTGACTGCAGGTCACGCCATTTGGCATAAAGAATGCCAAAGGCAAACTCAACCAGTCTTGCGAGGGATAGACGCAAGTCAAAAATTCTGTGCCAGTAGTTCAGGCCTCTGCGGGGATAGGGCCTCATGATGTGACATGTTAATTGAAAGGCCTCATCTGAAATCAAAACATATGGCACAGCAACCATAGTGGAACTTGGTAGGTGACGTGGAGGTGGTAGGTCCAACTGATTATTGCTCAGCCGCCGACCCATAATGGAAGACTTGAAGACTCTGGAGTCTCCAGTTCTTCCCTAGGCCCCAATATCTAGAATTATAAACCTGTAGTGACGGTCGACCAGAGCTAACAACACTACAGAAAAATATTGTTTATAAATATAATATTGGGACCCTGAGTTTGGCGGCTTACGCACACGGATGTGCTTCCCATCCACGGCTCCAATACAGTTTGGAAACTGGCACGTCTCCTCAAAACCACGGGCTATCTGCAGTCTTCCATTTTTGGCTCAAGCATGACCACTTGATGGAGTAGTGACCATATTTCCAACCATGTAGACCGGACTATGCCTGAGATTGTTGATTTTCCTATTAAAAATTCATGATGCAGTGCCGCATAGGAAAGGCCTGTTGTAAGGAAGCTAAAAGTAAACGGAAAAAAAAAATAATTAGATAACATTCACCATAACAAACCATTTTTACACTGAGCAAAGTTATAGTCTGTACCTAACAAGCCATACCATAACATTAAAATATACTGCTCAAAAAAATAAAGGGAACACTTAAACAACAAAATGTATCTCCAAGTCAGTCACACTTCTGTGAAATCAACACTGATTGTGATTCAATTTCTCCTGCTGTTGTGCAAATGGAATAAACAACAGTTAGAAATGATAGGAAGGTCATTAACATCCATGTATCTGCTCAGTAAGAGTGTCCAGGGTTCCCTTTACTTTTTTGAGCCGTATACATGCAATGGCTTTGGGGTTGCAAAAATATTCAAATATTATGATTAATCACATGTTGTATTTTCACATTAAAAACGACCTAAACAAAAAGTAAGGCATAAGGGAAGTATAAAAACAAGGCTGTTTGGAACATTATCAACATAGAGGAGGAATACATACCATAACGTAAGGATAAGGCGCTCCTTGGCTGAAATACACTTGTGCATCCTGGTGTCCTTAAAGGTGATCCCAGTGCGCCCTATCTCCTACAAAAGGTCAAAGGTGGCAAGGCTCATCCGATGATATTGGAAGAACTTGCCAGGATGGGTATGAAGAGATGCATAGAGATGGTGGAAATGTCCTTTAGTGAGGCATTGCCTCAGAAGCAGATGTACCCATATTCGTCTCCACCTCCTCGGATCTACAATCACTGGGTATGGCTTCCCAAAGCGTTGTGACAATACACAGTTGTAAAGCACCCGCTCAGTTGTGTTGAAAGTAAGCCTGTCTGACATGTTCGACACAAAGCAGAAATACCACAACGCAAGCACAGACTGAAAATGCAAAGATTGGAGGCTGCCACTTGTTGTAGAGGCAATAAATAGAGTTGTTGATTATAATTTAAATTATTTTCAGGCCTAAAAACCATTAGATGTCCATTTTGCAAGGTTGCGAGGAAAAAAAAAAACCCATATGGATGTCATACGGATGTCACACCGATGCTTAGATGCGAGAAAATCGCATCCTCGCATTACATACGGATGACATACGGATCACTATTCAGGGAACATTTCTGCGATTCTGGTCTGTGTAAAACGTACTGTATTTTTATACGTTGTGTGTGACTCCAGCCTTAGTGCGAGTATACCATTGTTGAATCTACATATCCAGCTAAACCAACAGTCCTTCTAAGGACTAATTATGGGGTATGTACACTGTAGATTGCAGTGCTAGGTAGGCAGGGGAGTGTATATGCATACAGTGCCTTGCAAAAGTATTCGGCTCCCTCAAACTTTTCAACCTTTTCCCACATATCATGTCTTCCAACAAGACAATGATCCCAAACAAAGCAAAATCTACAATGGAATGGTTCACAAATAAACGTATCCAGGTGTTAGAATGGCCAAGTCAAAGTCCAGACCTGAATCCAATCGAGAATCTGTGGAAAGAGCTGAAAACTGCTGTTCACAAACGATCTCCATCCAACCTCACTGAGCTCGAGCTGTTTGCCAAGGAGGAATGGGCAAGAATTTCAGTCTCTCGATGTACAAAACTGATAGAGACATACCCCAAGCGGCTTGCAGCTGTAATCGCTGCAAAAGGTGGCGCAACAAAGTATTAAGTTAAAGAGGCCGAATAATATTGCACGCCCCACTTTTCAGTTTTTGAATTTCCACAAAAATGTAAAATAACCAATAAATTTTGTTCAGCTTCACAACTGTGTCCCACTTGTTGTTGATTCTTCACCAAAAATTTACATTTGGTATCTTTAATCTTTATATTTGAAGCATGATATGTGGGAAAAGGTTGAAAAGTTCCAGGGAGCCAAATACTTTTGCAACACACTGTATGTATACATCAGTGCAAGGCATGCAGGCACTGTATGTGGGTATATAGATATCATTGCATACACCAAAAGGGTCAATTACTGTCTGCTGCTTCTGCCTATTATGTACGAGTATATACCTAGCTCCAGGTATCAGTGCCTAGGAATATTTTTGTTGCACCTCAATCCTGATTATTTTATTCCAAAGCAATCCAGAGCCCTTTTTTTCTCCATTTTCTTGGTGACACTGCAGACTACAGCCAGATCCTTTAAATACTACAGCGTAAAAATCCCGCAATTTTAAATGGCTTTGCCTGTCCCAGGCATCACATATGAGTGTCCAGAAAATTCTGGCATTTTTGTAGTACTGTAGTATTTTTTGGAGTGTCTTATAAAAATTGATGACACCATTTTGCTGACACAAATTTTTTTAAATAAAATGTTCTTGGAGGCGCTAGTATTAGTAAAGGAATGCCCGCCGCAGGACAGAACAACACACCACAACGTTGTAAACATTAGTATTAGACATAAATATGTCTGTGCGGAGGTATCCTTTATATGTCACACTGGACAAACCCTAGACTGTAAAATATATCGTGTATAATATAAATAATAAAACTGTATAAAAATATATAAAAATATGTAAAAAACAGGGCCGTTTTACAAGATGAAAAATTATTAATCAAAAAAACACCCTATTAAAAAGGAACAATTAGAGATTTACCTTAGATACCTTCAATGATATGCAGACTTGCATCGGAGGAAGAAAAGGTTCTCTCTTATGTCGCACTGAGGGCAGAATTGAATTTGAAACTTGTAGGTAGCTTCTAGAGCGCTGTCCCGGCCGGTGACTCCGGGATCCAACGGTGCGTTAGCGTGGTAGTTCATTTCGTGGAGCTGCTGACTCTAGAAAGCCAGCAGGACCTTCGTGACATCAATGGTCACGTGATGGGATCCGGAGTGTGGTATCGACCATAGAATCATAGAATCATAGAATCGTAGAGTTGGAAGGGACCTCCTGGGCCTTCTGGTCCAACCCCCTGCTCAAAGCAGGATTCGCTAAATCATCCCAGTCAGATGTCTGTCCAGCCTCTGTTTGAAGACTTCCATTGAAGGAGAACTCACCACTTCTCGTGGCAGCTTGTTCCACTCATTGATCACTCTGTCAAAAAGTTTTTTCTAATATCTAATCTGTGTCTCCTCCCATTCAGTTTCATCCCATTGCTTCTAGTCTTTCCTGCAAATGAAAATAAAGTTGATCCTTCTACAATGTGACAGCCCTTTAGATATTTGCAGACAGCTTTTTAGTCTCCTCTCAGTCTTCTCTTTTGCAAACTAAACAATCCCAAATCCTGCAACCTTTCCTCATAAGACAGGGTTTGCAGACCAGTCACCATTCTGGTTGCTCTTTTCTGAACTTGCTCCAGTTTGTTGATGTCTTTTTTAAAATGTGGTGCCCAAAACTGGACACAATATTCCAGATGAGGTCTGACCAAAGAGAAGTAGAGGGAAATAATGACTTCACGTGATCTAGACTGTATGCTTCTGTTAATACATCCTAGAATTGCATTTGCATTTTTTGCTGCTGCATCACATTGTTGACTCATATTCAGTCTGTGATCTATTAGTATACCCAAGTCTTTTTCACATGTGCTGTTGCTTAGGCCTATTCCTCCCATTCTGTATATGCTTTTTTCATTTTTATTGCCCAGATGTAGTACTTTGCATTTTTCCCTGTTAAAAACCATTCTGCTAGTTGCTGCCCACTACTCCAGTTTATTTATATCTTTTTGAATCCTCTCTCTCTTCTCTAGTATTAGCTATCCCTCCTAGCTTTGTGTCATCAGTAGAGTTGAGCGACTTTTGTTTTTTTAGGGTCGAGTTTCGTTTCGTAAAACCCGACTTTTCCAAAAGTCGGGTCGAGCAAGATCGGCCGATTATAGGGAAAAGTCGGGGTCGTCCCGATACACGAAACCCAATGTAAGTCAATGGGGAATAAAAGTCGGCAGTGAGAGGAGGACAGGAAACACACCTACAGTGCCCAATTGAATGCCAAAAGCATCAATTCTTTTTACTTAAGCTTGTCAACCTTAATTAACTTCATAATACAAGTTACGCACTGAAAAATGGGGGTTATTTGGCTAAAGTTGTGGGGGGGTAGGGCTGGCTCCAGGTTTTCATGTGCCCTGGGCGAAAGAGCGCCCCTTTAACACATACCACAACTCATCATGCTCCGATACGGCAGAGAAATAGCGGTATAGTACAATGAAAAATACTTCACTTTTTACATCTCATGACGAGGCCCATCTATTTCTCCATACAGAATCATTGGTCCCATATAATGTTTGAAACAGTATATGATGAGCTCCACATAATGCTACAGTATATGTTGGTCCCCATGGATGAAGCTCCACTGTCTTATGGGCCCAAATAATGCTCCAAACATAATGGGCCCCATTTCTAATGCTCTAGTGTATAATGGGCCCTGTAAATGCTGCTCCAGTGTCTGATGTCCACCTTTGGAATGTTCCAGTGTATGGTGGGCCCCATCTATCATTCTCCAGAGTATAGTGCTCCCCAAAAATTGCTGTCCCAACATTGAAAACTATCAAATAAGTCTCCTCGCTAGGGAATCCCTGTACTAGTCTGGACTCCTCGTCGTCCCCATCTTCCATCTCACTGCACAGTATTTCAACCTTGCAAGTGCTGTGATCCTGAGCAAGCAGGGGGGGCCCACTCATTGGCGACGGCACTGGCACAGGGCCCCTGATAGTACGGTGGTGTGTCTGACGGCGGGTGTGCCGAACCTGCACTTTCATCTGCAGCTTCCTCTTTGTCACAGTGTAAGATGGAACTGTATATGGGAAGGGTAACCTGAGTTTCATCAGGGTCAGATTCAGGCCGCGTAGCGTGCGAGGGGAATGTAGTGGTCTGGGTCAATGTACCAGCAGATTCATCGTGCAGTGGCTGGGCATCAGTGCACTTGTGTCACCCCCAGGAGTACGGTCGCCACAGTGGCATTACCTTCCTCCTAGGGAGTGTGATGTCATGCTTGGGAGCAACGAAGGATCTCTCTAGCAGGTTAACTGATTGGGCGGCGTTATTCCCACGAGTCATGACCCTCCAAACAGCGTTCATGAAGGCAAAGTGTTTGTTTTACGTGGGCAGTATGGTTGCAAAGCTGAACCTTAAAGGAATGTCCAGAAGGGCACCACCAGGAGTGGAGCCTACGGTTAAATTCGACTCCACCTGGGAAACCTCAACCATGCCAGCTACAGAAAAGATGCACACATTGCAAGCTTAATTCCGTTAATGAACGAGACTCCGTCTTTCCCGCGGTCCGAGTCCGGCTTACTAGAGGGACACGTGAGGCTCTGGCACATGAGATTGGCCAATAACTGGTGTGTCATGCCCTTACATGTCCGTGGCTGCATGTGCGCTACACTGAAAAGGCCAGCGTTTGTCGCTTACAGGTGCAGATAACCCGCTGAACAACGTTAGTGATGAGGATCTGTGATTACAATTATTACCCGCGAACGATGATTTCCCAGTAAGTGCAGGTCAACCGCAGTTCCGGAATTAGGCCTAACCGTCATTCCTGAAAAAATGAAAAACTTACGTGCGCAAACCACAGGTGCTGTAGCTTGCTTAACAGCTCGCCAGCCGTTCTCACGCCCAGTATGGATTACACGTGATTGCACAAAGGTGAGAAAGGGTACCGTATCCCCGGATAACATGTATGGATAGCGTACACATTCAAAATATATGTCTATACATCAGGAGGCAGGCTCAGACGGTGTTAGGCCCAGTATGGATTGCACGTGATTGCACAAAGATGAGAAAGGGTACCGTATCCCCGGATAACATATATGGATAGCGTACACATTCAAAATATATGTCTATACATCAGGAGGCAGGCTCAGACGGTGTCAGGCCCAGTATGGCTTGCATGTGATTGCACAAAGGTGAGAAAGGGTACCGTATCCCCGGATAACATGTATGGATAGCGTACACATTCAAAATATATGTCTATACATCAGGAGGCAGGCTCAGACGGTGTCAGGCCCAGTATGGCTTGCACGTGATTGCACAAAGGTGAGAAAGGGTACCGTATCCCCGGATAACATGTATGGATAGCGTACACATTCAAAATATATGTCTATACATCAGGAGGCAGGCTCAGACGGTGTCAGGCCCAGTATGGCTTGCACGTGATTGCACAAAGGTGAGAAAGGGTACCGTATCCCCGGATAACATGTATGGATAGCGTACACATTCAAAATATATGTCTATACATCAGGAGGCAGGCTCAGATGGTGTCAGGCACAGTATGGATTTGACGGCCCAGACTACACAGCGGAGGAGCAGGGAGAGGTAAAGATTGCAAATGCTGGGGCCCTGCCCAAGCAAGGGGGGCCCACTCGTGGGCGTCGGTACTGGCACTGGGCCCCTCATAGTACGGCGGTGTGTCTGACGGCGGGTGTGCACCACCACCGTCAGAGACACTTGATTGCACTATGAGGGACCTGTGCCAGTGCCCGCGCCCAAGAGTCGGCCTACCCACCTGTCCAGGGCAACGGCACTCGCACGGTGTCGTGCGGTAGGTGGTGACCCCGGCCATGGGGGGGGAGGCAGCACAGTTAGGGAGTTTTAGAAAGTGGCATATGTTGATGTTGGACATTCAGCTGATGCAAAAGGCGAAATAGGTCAAGTCCCAGGAAGAGGTGGACCAAAGCAAGCCATTTTTCTGTCACCCTATGTGTCATCAGGGGAAGGTGGGACAAAATCCTTGGAAACCCATGCATGGTTCATTTTAATGAAGGTTAGATCATCCACATTTTGGGTTGATAGACGGGTCCTTTTTTCTGACAGGATTGATCCAGCTGCACTGAAGACTCTTTCCGATAGCACACTTGCAGCTGGGCAAGCGAGCTCCTGTAAGGCATATTGTGCCAATTCAGGCCAGGTGTCCAGTTTAGCGGCCCAATAGTCAAAGGGGAATGACCTGTGTTGGAGAACATCGATATGGGAGGAAAAGTAGTTTGTAACCATAGTTGACAACTGCTGTCTCCTGTCACTTTCCATCGATGCAGTATTACCAGTTGTGTGAGCGGTACTTGAAAAATCAGTCCACAACATTGTCATGAAACGCCTGTCTCCAACGCCACTTCTGCTGTGTGCACCACGAACACCTCTGCCAAGCTGCCCCCGGCCCGTACGGCTCGTGTGAGAACCATCACCGCTGCTGTGTGCTGGGAATGCCTCAAGCAACCGATTTACCAGAGTTGCTTGTTTATTAGCCAATATTAGGTCAAGGTTCTCCTGTGGCATGATGTTTTGTAATTTGCCTTTATAGCGTGGATCCAGGATGCTGGCCAACCAGTAGTCGTCATCGTTCATCATTTTGGCAATGCGGGGGTCCCTTTTTAGGATCTGCAAGGCATAATCTGACATGTGGGCCAATGTTCCCGGTGTCAATGATGCACTGCGAGTGCTGGTTGGAGGAGCACTTTCTGGCAAATCCACATCCCTCCAGTCACGCACAAACCCTGTACCAGACCTTGCCACGCCAACATTTTCACTTGCCCCACGAGATGCATCCTCCTCCCCTAAGTAATCATCCCCATCATCATTCTCCTCCTCCTCTTCTTCCTCCACCTCGTCCAGGAGAGATCCCTGAGCAGACAATGGCTGAATGTCATCAAGGATTCCCTCCTCGTCAACATTGGCTGCAGACGCCTGCTCCTTAAGGTGCGTCAAAGTTTGCATGAGCAGACGCATAAGTGGGATGCTCATGCTTAGGATGGCGTCGTCTGCGCTTACCAGCCGTGTGCATTCCTCAAAACACTGAAGGACTTTACAGAGGTCTTTCAGCTTCGACCATGTGCAGGGTGGAGTTCCACCTTGTTGCAATGTCGATAATGAGGCGGTGGTTGGGAAGGTGGAGCAATCGCTGCAGCTTCTGCATACGAATGGAGTGTACAGGCGACCGGCGGATGTCTGCGCACAGACTTCGCACCTTCTGGAGCAGGGCTGTTAACTCCGGATAATTTTTGAGGAAGCACTGCACCACCAGGTTCAAGGTGTGAGCCAAGCAAGGTATGTGGCTGAGTTTTGAAAGGGCTATGGCTGCCAGAAAATTACGGCCGTTATCACTAACTACCTTGCCTGCCTTAAGATGTACACTTCCCAGCCATGACTCAGTTTGTTGCTGAAAGTACTCGGCCAGCACCTCGGTGGTGTGTCTGTCGCCCAAACACATCATCTGCAACACAGCCTGCTGACGCTTTCCACTAGCTGCTCGATAGGGGGACACCTCGTGTGCAACAGTGGCAGCTGCAGATGGAGTGCTCGTACGACTGCGCTCTGTGGACGAGCTTTCGCTTCTGGAGGAGGAGGAGGAGGAGGAGGGTCGAACACCTACAGCCAACTGTTTCCTATACCGTGGGCTAGGCAGCACTGTCCCACCACCGCTGTCCCCTGTGGACCTTGCATCCACCACATTAACCCAGTGCGCAGTGATGGACACGTAACGGCCCTGGCCATGCCGACTGGACCATGCATCAGTTGTGAGGTGCACCTTTTTCACTCACTGACTGCTTGAGTGCATGGACAATGCGGTCTTTCACATGATGGTGGAGGGCTGGGATGGCTTTGCGAGAGAAGAAGTGGCGACTGGGTAGGTCATAGCGTGGTACTGCATAGGCCATGAGTTCGCGGAAAGCTGCGCTTTCCACCAACCGATAGGGCATCATCTCTAACGAGATTAGTTTGGCAATGTGGGCGTTCAAACCCAGTGTACGCGGATGAGAGACTGAGTACTTTCTTGACCTACTCATAGTGTCTGGGAGGGTGAGCTGGACTTGAGAGCTGCATATGGTGGAAGTGCGGTGGACAGGGCGGACTGAGAGAGGATTGATGATGGTGATGGAGTTGGTGTTCTTTCTGATGGCCTAGAATCAGTCTTTTGTTGATATAACAGTGGGATTCCCTGACTGCTGTGGCCTTGCAACGACACCTCAACATTTGCTGCTGTGCTAACCGGTGGGCTTACAGTGGGGGAAACAATGTAGCGTTGCTGACTACCTTCTTTGTGATCAGTTGCACATGCGGCACTTGAGGTTTGGTGTTGTGTCCACGCTTGCAAGTGCATGGTGGTTAAATGTCTAAGCATGCAACTGGTATTCAAATTTTTCAGATTTTTCCCTCGGCTAAAGGTCTTTGCGCACTTCTTACAGATAACCTTGGCCTGATCATGAGGATTTTGTTCAAAAAAGTGCCACACTGCACTCTTCATACTTTGGCGAACATTTTGCGGCCTAGCACGCTGTGATCTTTTGACCCTCTGGACAAGCTGTCCAGCAACTCTTTTGATTTTTGGAACCTGTCTTTGGAGTGCTCCGGGCCTGCCAGATAACAGCTGTTGTGATGTCGATGTCTGCTGTGGATGCTCCTCATCTGAGCTATTGGAAGCAGCACCCTCTTCCCCAATGGATGCCAATCTGGGTCAACAACTGGGTCATCCATCACCTCCTCTTCAATGTCATGTGCACCTTCCTCTGTGTCACCGTGTATGGTGGTATAGTGTGCGGGAAGGGGCACCTGAGTCTCATCAGGGTCAGAATCTGGCTTTGTACACTACGAGGACAATGTAGTGCTCTGAGTGAATGTACCAGCAGAATCATCTATCAGCGGCTGTGCATCAGTGCACTCCATGTCAGATTCATCTTGGCCTGGGTAATTCACCATTTCACTTGATAATCCAGGCATGGTATGTGAAAACAGCTCCATGGAGTAATCAGTAGTATGGCCTGCGTCATCCTTCAATCTTGGTTGGGGTGAAGGACACAAGGAAAGGTGTGGTTCATGAACATGAGCCTCCAATGACGACTCAGTGCTTTTACTTTTTACAACTTCAGAAGAGGAGGCGATAGAGCTGGAGGCTGAGTCAGCAATGTAAGACAAAACTTTTTCCTGATGCTCTGGCTTTAAAAGCGGTTTGCCAACTCCTAGAAAACTAAGCCTTCGAGGCCTTATGGAGCCAGACGATGACGCAGGCTCAACACCTCCTGCATTTGGTCCTATTTTGCTCTTGCCACTACCATCAGATCCACCACCAACACCATCATTACCAGCTGCCAACCCCCACCCAATTCCACGGCCTCTTCCACCAGCCTTCCTCATTTTTTGTAGAAATGTAGACAAAATCCAACAAACTATATAGTAAAGTAAAACAAGGTACAAGGTGTCTATAGGACAGGGGAGATTTTGAATTTCTGCACACACTAGTGGACACTGGACACTTATGGATTGTGTGAGGCCCACTGAATATCAGAGCGCTATGTCACAGGCTCGATGGCACAGGTGTGAAAAAAGTGACTACAGGATAAGGGAGATTTTGAATTTCTGCACACACTAGTGGACACTGGACACTTATGGATTGTGTGAGGCCCACTGAATATCAGAGCACTATGTCACAGGCTCGATGGCACAGGTGTGAAAAAAGTGACTACAGGATCACAGAGATTTTGAATTTCTGCACACACTTGTGGACACTGGACACTTATGGATTGTGTGAGGCCCACTGAATATCAGAGTGCTATGTCACAGACTCGATGGCACAGGTGTGAAAAAAGTGACTACAGGATAAGGGAGATTTTGAATTTCTGCACACACTAGTGGACACTGGACACTTTTGGATTGTGTGAGGCCCACTGAATATCAGAGCGCTATGTCACAGGCTCGATGGCACAGGTGTGAAAAAAGTGACTACAGGATCAGAGATTTTGAATTTCTGCACACACTTGTGGACACTGGACACTTATGGATTGTGTGAGGCCCACTGAATATCAGAACACTATGTCACAGGCTCGATGGCACAGGTGTGAAAAAAGTGACTACAGGATCACAGAGATTTTGAATTTCTGCACACACTTGTGGACACTGGACACTTATGGATTGTGTGAGGCCCACTGAATATCAGAGTGCTATGTCACAGACTCGATGGCACAGGTGTGAAAAAAGTGACTACAGGATAAGGGAGATTTTGAATTTCTGCACACACTAGTGGACACTGGACACTTTTGGATTGTGTGAGGCCCACTGAATATCAGAGCGCTATGTCACAGGCTCGATGGCACAGGTGTGAAAAAAGTGACTACAGGATCAGAGATTTTGAATTTCTGCACACACTTGTGGACACTGGACACTTATGGATTGTGTGAGGCCCACTGAATATCAGAACACTATGTCACAGGCTCGATGGCACAGGTGTGAAAAAAGTGACTACAGGATCACAGAGATTTTGAATTTCTGCACACACTAGTGGACACTGGACACTTTTGGATTGTGTGAGGCCCACTGAATATCAGAGCGCTATGTCACAGGCAGAAATTGGCTAGTGTATCACAAACTACAAGGTGTATGTAGAATTGGGCAGAATAGGAATCTCCCTAGAGTGTAGGTCTGTAAGAACGGAACAAGTCCTCCACTTATCCTTCCACAGTGACACACAGATAGCTTCACTGTGGCCGTGATAACAGCCGTTACACGGTACTGAGAGGAGCGTGCACATACACGGCTGTCCTGTGTACGTAAAATTGTCAAGCTCCGTGTTTTTTAAGTATACGGACTGACACACGCTGTCTCTCTATAGTTTTGAATGTGATCAAACAGCAAATATATTTAACTGTTTGAAAGCTAGACAAAACTAGAAGGTGCAGGTCTGTAAGAACGGAACATGTCCTCGACTTATTCTCACAGAGTGACACACAGATAGCTTCACTGTGGCTGTGATAACAGCCGTTACACGGTACTGTGTGAGGAGCGTACACCGCTGTATGGTGTGAAAAAATGCACGCTCAGTACCTCAGCAGGACAAAAAAAAAATTGGGATTGCTTTTAAAAAAGCAGTTTGCAGAGCAATGGGTAAACAGCAATGCAGCTGTCAGGAAGCCTTAGAAGGCAGCCTAACAACCAACACCGCTGATCCACCACAATATAGCCTCCCCTTGCACTGCACACACAGTGACTGGCGTGTTGTACAGGCAAAATCGCTAGCAGCAGAAGCTGTTTTTTTTTCTTCTTCCCTGCCTAACGCTCTCCCTACAGAATCAGCAGCAGCAACCTCTCCCTATGCTAAGATCGGCAGAAGTAAGATGGCGGTCGGCGTGCACGCCCTTTTATAACCCCTGTGACGCCCACCAAAGCAAGCCAATCACTTGCATGCCCTTCTGAAAGATGGTGGTGACCCCTGCCTATGTCATCACGTTGCCCACAGTGTCCGTGGATCCTGATTGGCTGAAAAAGAGAGCAAAACAAACTTTTGAAACGCGACTTTGGCGTGTAAGTCGCCGACCTCGTGGCCGACCTCATACTTGGGTCAGGTTTCTTTTAATGAAACCCGACTTTGCCAAAAGTCGGCGACTTTTGAAATTTTTCGACCCGTTTCGCTCAACTCTAGTCATCAGCAAATTTAATCAGTTTACCCTCAATTCCTTCATCTAAATCGTTGATAAAGATGTTGAACAATACAGGGCCCAGGACAGAGCCCTGTGGTACCCCACTTGAGACATTCTTCCAACTGGATGTGCAGCCATTTATGACCACTCTGAGTCCGATCACTAAGCCAGTTATGAATCCACCTAACAGTTGCCTTGTCCATTCCATACTTAGTCATTTTTTCAATAAGGATTGTATGAGATACTTTGTCAAATGCTTTGCTGAAGTCAAGATATACTATATCTACAGCATTTCCTTGATCCACCCAATCAGTGATTCCGTCATAGAAGGAAATTAAGTTAGTCTGACATGACTTATTAGTTACAAACCCATGCTGACTCTGTTTAATCATTTCATTCTTATCCAGGTACTGACATACATGTTGTTTCATAATTTGTTCAAAGATCTTTCCTGGTATAAAAGTCAGACTCACCGGCCTATAGTTGCCTGGGTCCACCTTCTTCCCCTTTTTGAAGATAGGAACAACATTTGCTCTTCTCCAGTCTTCTGGGACTTCTCCTGTTCTCCAAGAATTTTCAAAGATTATGGACAGGGGTTCAAAAATTTCTTCTGCTATCTCCTTCAGTACTCTGGGGTGTAATTCATCTGGACCTGGAGACTTGAATTCATTTAGGTTAGCTAAGTGTTTCCTCACTATCTTTCTGTTTATAGATATCCTGGATTCTTCTATTCCCTTAATAGTGACAGTGAACAGTTGATGTTACATTTTCTTTCTGAGAGAAAACAGATGCAAAATAGGAATTTAAAAGTTCAGCCTTCTCAACATCCTGTCTTACCATTTCATCATTTTCATCCTGTAAAAATCCTATAGCATCTTTGACTTTTCTTTTACTTTTGACATATCCCCAAAATCCTTTATTATTGCTTTTGACATCTCTTGCAAGCCTCAATTCATTGTCAGCTTTAGCTAATCTGATTTGTGCCCTGCAGGTTCTGCAGACAGCATTATATTCTTCTTTAGATATGCCTCCCTCTTTCCATTTTATAAACATTTTTTTCTTCCTTTTTAGCATGTGCTTAAGTTCTGTGTTCATCCATCCTGGCTTCCTTAAATGCTTCCTATTCTTCCCTCTTTTTGGAATTGTTAACAATTGTGCTTTGAGAATTTCATTTTTCAAGATTTCCCATCCTTCCTGGACATTTTTGTCTTTAAGGATATCCAGCCATTAGATCCCTCCAATTCTCTCTGAATCCCTTAAAATCTGCCTTTCTGAAATCTAACCTTGATGTCTGAGTCTTCACAGGTCTTCCTCCTCTAGTTATCCAAAATTCTAAAATAGCATGGTCGCTACCTCCTAGGGTCCCAGCCACTTTTACCTCCACAACCATTTCCTCCCTGTTTATAAGGATTAGATCCAAGGTAGCAGTTCCCCTTGTTTTCTCCCCTACCTTTTGGGAGATAAAGTTGTCAGCCAGAGAGTCACCAATTCCTTTCCGACCGGTTTCGGAAATGTTCGGTTTCCTTCGTCAGGGATGGTCCATTAGGGGAAATGGTCAACTTTTAAACCTGCGATTACTAACTTGGCACATTAACCCCATTAGATGCTGCCCTGTTTTCTCAGTTAAATGCAAACAGCTCATGCAGCCCAATTTGTTCCCCAGAGGAGTTCAAGAAAAGTCTGCCATTTCTCCCTGGCTGTACGCAAGTTGGTGTTACAGGTCTTTCTGTGAACAAATGAGGAGGCAGTGGAGGAAGCAGAGTAAGAGGAAACCTGGACGTATGAACGTTAAGCAATGCTAGTAGTAGGTAAGACATGGGTTAGAACTAATGATGAGCGGGCATGCTCGCCACTGCTCGAGATGCTCGGAGCTCGCTGAGTATTTCCGGGGTTGCTCGGCGGGAGCTCGGGTCCCCTCCCTGCATGTTTGGTGCTCTTTAGAGAGCCAACGAACATGCAGGGATTCTGACACACACTATAATGCTGCAGCCAAGTTGGTTGTAGAATTACAGTGATTGGCTGGCCGCACTGGGTCATCAGGTCTATATAAGATCTGGCACTGCCATCCTCGTCACAGTCTACCCTGGAATCAGGCAGTGTAGGGAGAGGTGCTGCTGAGCTAGGGATAGATTTGCATGTTTCTTAGCTAGTGTAGGTATGCCACAATATATTATACACATATCCATCTCATCTAACAGTCCTTCTGAGAACTCATCCAGCTGCATAGATATCAGAGGGTCCATTACAGTTCTTTCTGCTGCTGCTTTTACAGATTTTTCTAGACACAGCCTCAAGTATCAGGAATAATTTTTTTGGGACTCTTAATCCTGATTATTTGCTTAAAAAGTAATCCAGAGAACACCATTTTTCTGCTCTATTTGCTTGTTGGCACTGTAGAATACAGCCAGATTCTTTCCATATTACAGCGCTAAAAATCCATCTATTTAAAACTGTGGTTTGTCTGTCACACGGATCACGTATAAAAAGTGTGCTCAAAATTCTGCAATTTCTGGCCTCCATTTAAATTTTGTTACCTACAAACCAGCTCTTTAAAACTGTTGTTTTCTGTCACACAGATCACATATAAGTTAGCTCCAAATTCAGCCATTTGTTAGTGAACGTGGAAAAATGATAATTACTTACCAGTAATTTGATTTTACAGAGCCATGACAGCACCGCACATGAGAGAAGGCATTCGCCCCCAGGAACAGGAAACCTGTAGCAGAGATAAAAGAAGGGGGTGGCACCTCTTTCCTCAGTTTGTTTCAGAGTATGCAAAGTAACCGCCTCATTAGTTGACATGTATTTTATATTTGATTAAGTCACTTTTATCCACCTTCTTTTGATATATTATATATTTCTATATATATTTTTCTCATATATACATATATTTGTGCATCACACAACCATCACCAAGATAGGACGGGAATCAATGCGGTGCTGTCATGGCTCTGGAAAATCAAATTACCGGTAAGTAATTATCATTTTTCCCTTCCCCATGATGGCACCGCACATGAGAGTTAGAAACAGAAGAGACTCCTAAGGTGAGACAACAGCAGATAACACCTTTCTCCCAAAGGCAAGATTCGAGAGCCCTAAATCTAGCCTATAGTGACGGAAAAAAGTGGATAGTGAAGACCAAACTGCTGCTTTGCAAGTCTGTTCTACAGATGCATTTGCCCTTTCGGCCCAGGATGTGGCTATGGCCCTTGTAGAGTGAGCCGTTACACCCAGTGGGGGAGTCTGACCTGAGGAAGAATGAGCCAGTGAAATAGCCATACGTAGCCACTGTGCAATGGCTGATGTTGAAGCCGTCTTTCCCCTGTTTGTCCCCTGGAAGGAGACAAAAAGGGCTGAAGACTGTCGCCATGATTTTGAGACCTCTATATATTGGAGTAGGCAACGTCTGACATCCAAGCAATTAGAGGCTTGCTCTCCCTGGGATTTTGGGTTGGCACAAAACGAGGGCAAAATTATTTCCTGGTCCCTGTGAAATTTGGAATTGACCTTCGGGAGGAAGGCCGGGTCAGTTTTTAGGATTACTCTGTCATCCAGAAAGGTAGTGTATGGGGGATTTACAGAGATAGCTTGCAGATCACAGACACATCGAGCTGAAGTCAGGGCAACCAGGAGTACTGTTTTCAATGTCAATGCCTTTACCGAAATGGAAGTAATAGGCTCGAAAGGAGGAGATGTTAGGGCATTTAATACTAAATTTAGATCCCAGGGAGCTACCTTAGTCAGTAATTTTGTGGGTCTGGTTGTGAAGGAGGCTCGAATGAACCTATAGACCCAAGGGTGATCGGCAAATTTTGGTCAAACAACGCACCCAGGGCAGATACTTGCACCTTTAGGGTGCTCGTTGACAACCCTCTTTCTAGCCCTTTTTGGAGGAATTCCAGGATCTCCTTTAGTGGAACTTCCTGGCTCACTTCGGATAACTGTCGGCCTGAGAACTCGAGGAACCTTTCCCAAATCTTTTAGTACTTGACTGAGCTTACCTTTTTTCTGCTAGCGAGCAGGGTGGTCACCAATTGGCCTGAGAATCCTTTTGCTAAAAGGAGTCCCCTCCCAAGTTCCATGTGGTGAGATGAAGTCTGTGCACTTGAGGATGTAGTACTGGGCCCTGGTGAAGTAGATTCGGGATATCCGGGAGGATCCATGGATCTGAGATAGACATGCATCTGAGCCATGTGAACCATGCCCTTTTTGGCCAGAAGGGCGTGATAAGGACTACTCATGCCTTGTCTTCCCGAATCTTTCAGAACTATTTGGATTAATGGAATCGGGGGAAATGCATAAGCTAGGATAAATTCCCAGCGGTGTAGCAGTGCATCCACCCCTACTGGGTGTTTTCTTGGGTTTGAAGAGTAGAACCGGTTTACTTTCCGATTCCTTCTTGTGGCAAACAGGTCCACTTCTGGTGTGACCCAGATGGCACAGACCTTCCCAAATATTTCCAGATTTAGGGACCACTCCCCCTGGTGTAATACATGCCGGCTTAAGAAGTCGACCAGAAGATTGTCTTTCCCTTTCAAATGTGTCCCCGTTAGGGACAAAAGATTGTTTTCTGCCCACATGAATAATGTTGACCGTGTACCCCCTTGTCGGTTTATGTAGGCTATGGTCGTACTGTTGTCGTATAAATTTGCAACATGTTTGCCTTGGATTTCTTCCTTTACCTGAAGAAATGCTCACCTTACAGCTGCCAGTTCTTTTAAACTGGAGGATGCTGTACTCATTGAGGGTTCCCATTGGCCATGTGAATCCAATTCTCCAGGTGTGCCCCCCAACCTAACGGACTTGTGTCCGTGGTTAGCACCACCGGGTTCTGAACAGACCAGGGTACTGCCCTGCTTAATTTTTTGGCGCTTAACCACCATTTTAATGAGTCATGAACTTGTGGCGATAAGACTATCTTCCGATTTAAGTTGCAAGGGTCTTTTTTCTGTTCGGCCAAGATCTGCCACTGTAATTTTCTTGTGTGGCTTTGTGCCCACTGGACTGCCGGGATTGTTGCTGTTAAGGTACCTAGAAGTGACATCGCCCCTCTTACCGATATGGCCTGACCAGGTTATATTTGTTGTATTTTTTGATGAATGGTCCGAATCTTCCTCTCTGGGAGGACACATTGTTGTTTGACTGAATCTAATTGAATTCCGAGGAATTCTTGTCTCTTGAGCGGAACCAACCTTGATTTCTTTAAGTTTATCATCCAGCCTAATCTGGTTAGTATCTCTAATACTTTTGTGACTGCCTCTGCACAATTTTCCTTGTTGTTCCCTACAACGAGGAAATCGTCCAAATAGGGTTCTAGCAGTATATTTTGCTTTCTCACAAAGGACGCTATCTCTGAGATGATCTTTGTGAATATTAGAGTTGAGCGAAACGGGTCGAAAAATTTCAAAAGTCTCCGACTTTTGGCAAAGTCGGGTTTCATGAAACGAAACCTGACCCTAGGATGAGGTCGGCCACGAGGTCGGCGACTTAAGCACCAAAGTCGTGTTTCAAAAGTTTGTTTTGCGCTCTTTATCAGCCAATCAGGATCCACGGACACTGTGGGCAACGTGATGACATAGGCAGGGGTCACCATCATCTTTCAGAAGGGCATGCAAGTGATTGGCTTGCTTTGGTGGGCGTCACAGGGGGTATAAAAGGGCGTGCACGCCGACCGCCATGTTACTCATGCTGATCTCAGAATAGGGAGAGCTGCTGCTGCAGCTGCTGATTTTGTAGGGAGAGTGGTAGGCAGGGAAGAAGACACCAAAAACTGCTTCTGCTGCTAGCGATTTTGCCTGTACAACACACCAGTCACTGTGTGTGCAGTGCAAACGGAGGCTATATTTTGCTGGATCAGCGGTGTTGGTTGTTAGGCTGCCTTCTAAGGCTTCCTGACGGCTGCATTGCTGTTTACCCACTGCTCTGCAAACTGCTTTTTTAAAAGCAATCCCAATTTTTTTTTGTCCTGGTGAGGTAATGAGCGTGCATTTTTTCACACCATACAGCGGTGCACACTCCTCACACAGTACCGTGTAACGGCTGTTATCACAGCCACAGTGAAGCTGTGTGTCACTCTGTAAGAATAAGTCGAGGACATGTTCCATTCTTACAGACCTGCACCTTCTAGTTTTGTCTAGCTTCCAAACAGTTAAATATATTTGCTGTTTGATCACATTCAAAACTATAGAGAGACAGCGTGTGTCATACTTAAAACACGGAGCTTAACAATTTTACTTACACCGGACAGCCGTGTATGTGCACGCTCCTCTCTCAGTACAGTGTAATGGCTGTTATCACGGCCACAGTGAAGCTGTGTGTCGCTCTGTAAGGATAAGTCGAGGACATGTTCTGTTCTTACAGACCTGCACCTTCTAGTTTTGTCTAGTTTTCAAACAGTTAAATATATTTGCTGTTTGATCACATTCAAAACTATAGAGAGACAGCGTGTGTCAGTCCGTATACTTAAAAAACACGGAGCTTGACAATTTTACATACACCGGACAGCCGTGTACGTGCACGCTCCTCTCTCAGTACCGTGTAATGGCTGTTATCACGGCCACAGTGAAGCTGTGTGTCGCTCTGTAAGGATAAGTCGAGGACTTGTTCCGTTCTTACAGACCTACACTCTAGGGAGATTCCTATTCTGCCCAATTCTATATACACCTTGTAGTTTGTCATACAGTAGCCAATTTCTGCCTGTGACATAGCGCTGTGATATTCACTGGGCCTCACACAAACCAAAAGTGTCCAGTGTCCACAAGTGTGTGCTGAAATTCAAAATCTCCGTTATCCTCTAGTGACATTTTTCACACCTGCGACATCGAGCCTGTGACATAGCGCTGTGATATTCAGTGGGCCTCACACAATCCAAAAGTGTCCAGTGTCCACAAGTGTGTGCAGAAATTCAAAATCTCCGTTATCCTCTAGTGACATTTTTCACACCTGCGACATCGAGCCTGTGACATAGCGCTGTGATATTCAGTGGGCCTCACACAATCCAAAAGTGTCCAGTGTCCACAAGTGTGTGCAGAAATTCAAAATCTCTGTTATCCTCTAGTGACATTTTTCACACCTGCGACATCAAGCCTGTGACATAGCGCTGTGATATTCAGTGGGCCTCACACAATCCAAAAGTGTCCAGTGTCCACAAGTGTGTGCAGAAATTCAAAATCTCCATTATCCTCTAGTGACATTTTTCACACCTGCGACATCGAGCCTGTGACATAGCGCTGTGATATTCAGTGGGCCTCACACAATCCAAAAGTGTCCAGAGTCCACAAGTGTGTGCAGAAATTCAAAATCTCCATTATCCTCTAGTGACATTTTTCACACCTGCGACATCGAGCCTGTGACATAGCGCTGTGATATTCAGTGGGCCTCACACAATCCAAAAGTGTCCAGTGTCCACAAGTTTGTGCAGAAATTCAAAATCTCCGTTATCCTCTAGTGACATTTTTCACACCTGCGACATCGAGCCTGTGACATAGCACTGTGATATTCAGTGGGCCTCACACAATCCAAAAGGGTCCAGTGTCCACAAGTGTGTGCAAATATTCAAAATCTCCGTTATCCTCTAGTGACATTTTTCACACCTGTGACATCGAGCCTGTGACATAGCGCTGTGATATTCAGTGGGCCTCACACAATCCAAAAGTGTCCAGTGTCCACAAGTGTGTGCAGAAATTCAAAATCTCCCCTGTCCTATAGACACCTTGTACCTTGTTTTACATTACTATAGAGTTTGTTGGATTTTGTCTACATTTCTACCAAAAATGAGGAAGGCTGGTGGAAGAGGCCGTGGAATTGGGCGGGGGTTGGCAGCTGGTAATGATGGTGTTGGTGGTGGAACTGATGGTAGTGGCAAAAGCAAAATAGGACCGAATGCACGAGGTGTTGAGCCTGCGTCATCGTCTGGCTCCACAAGGCCTCGAAGGCTCAGTTTTCTAGGAGTTGGCAAACCACTTTTAAAGCCAGAGCTTCAGGAAAAAGTTTTGTCTTACATTGCTGACTCAGCCTCCAGCTCTATTGCCTCCTCTTCTGAAGTTGTAAAAAATAAAAGCACTGAGTCGTCATTCGAGGCTCATGTTCATGAACCACACCTTTCCTTGTGTCCTTCACCCCAACCAAGATTGAAGGATGATGCAGGCCATACTACTGATTACTCCATGGAGCTGTTTTCACATACCATGCCTGGATTATCAAGTGAAATGGTGAATTACCCAGGCCAAGATCAATCTGACATGGAGTGCATTGATGCACAGCCACTGATAGATGATTCTGCTGGTACATTCACTCAGAGCACTACATTGTCCTCGCAGTGTACAGAGCCAGATTCTGACCCTGATGAGACTCAGGCGCCCCTTCCCGCACACTACACCACCATACACGGTGACACAGAGGAAGGTGCACAAGACATTGAAGAGGAGGTGATGGATGACCCAGTTGTTGACCCAGATTGGCATCCATTGGGGGAAGAGGGTGCTGCTTCCAATAGCTCAGATGAGGAGGAGCATCCACAGCAGACATCGACATCGTAACAGCTGTTATCTGGCAGGCCCGGAGCACTCCAAAGACAGGTTCCAAAAATCAAAAGAGTTGCTGGACAGCTTGTCCAGAGGGTCAAAATATCACAGCGTGCTAGGCCGCAAAATGTCTGCCAAAGTAGGAAGAGTGCAGTGTGGCACTTTTTTGAACAAAATCCTCATGATCAGGCCAAGGTTATCTGTAAGAAGTGCGCAAAGACCTTTAGCCGAGGGAAAAATCTGAAAAATTGAATACCAGTTGCATGCTTAGACATTTAACCAGCATGCACTTGCAAGCGTGGACACAACACCAAACCTCAAGTACCACATGTGCAACTGATCACAAAGAAGGTAATCAGCAACGCTACATTGTTTCCCCCACTGTAAGCCCACCGGTTAGCACAGCAGCAAATGTTGAGGTGTCGTTACAAGGCCACAGCAGTCAGGGAATCCCACTGTTATATCAACGAAAGACTGATTCTAGGCCATCAGAAAGAACACCAACTCCATCACCATCATCAACCCTCTCTCAGTCCGCCCTGTCCACCGCTACTTCCACCATATGCAGCTCTCAAGTCCAGCTCACCCTCCCAGACACTATGAGTAGGTCAAGAAAGTACTCAGTCTCTCATCCGCGTACACTGGGTTTGAACGCCCACATTGCCAAACTAATCTCGTTAGAGATGATGCCATATCGGTTGGTTGAAAGCTCAGCTTTCCGCGAACTCATGGCCTATGCAGTACCACGCTATGACCTACCCAGTCGCCACTTCTTCTCTCACAAAGCCATCCCAGCCCTCCACCATCATGTGAAAGACCGCATTGTCCATGCACTCAAGCAGTCAGTGAGTGGAAAGGTGCACCTCACAACTGATGCATGGTCCAGTCGGCATGGCCAGGGCCGTTACGTGTCCATCACTGCGCACTGGGTTAATGTGGTGGATGCAGGGTCCACAGGGGACAGCGGTGGTGGGACAGTGCTGCCTAGCCCACGGTATAGGAAACAGTTGGCTGTAGGCGTTCGACCCTCCTCCTCCTCCAGAAGTGAAAGCTCGTCCACAGAGCGCAGTCGTACGAGCACTCCATCTGCAGCTGCCACTGTTGCACACGAGGTGTCCCCCTATCGAGCAGCTAGTGGAAAGCGTCAGCAGGCTGTGTTGCAGATGATGTGTTTGGGCGACAGACACACCGCCGAGGTGCTGGCCGAGTACTTTCAGCGACAAATTGAGTCATGGCTGGGCAGTGTACATCTTGAGGCAGGCAAGGTAGTTAGTGATAACGGCCGTAATTTTGTGGCAGCCATAGCCCTTTCAAAACTCAGCCACATACCTTGCTTGGCTCACACCTTGAACCTGGTGGTGCAGTGCTTCCTCAATAATTATCCGGAGTTAACAGCCCTGGTCCAGAAGGTGCGAAGACTGTGCGCACACATCCGCCGGTCGCCTGTACACTCCATTCGTATGCAGAAGCTGCAGCGATTGCTCCACCTTCCCAACCACCGCCTCATTATCGACATTGCAACAAGGTGGAACTCCACCCTGCACATGGTTGAGCGGCTGTGCGAGCAGAGGCAGGCCATAATGCATATGTGGGAGGATACACGGCCAGGCACTTTGAGAGCAGACATGGAGTTGACAGGTGTGCAGTGGTCGAAGCTGAAAGACCTCTGTAAAGTCCTTCAGTGTTTTGAGGAATGCACACGGCTGGTAAGCGCAGACGACGCCATCCTAAGCATGAGCATCCCACTTATGCGTCTGCTCATGCAAACTTTGACGCACCTTAAGGAGCAGGCGTCTGCAGCCAATGTTGACGAGGAGGAAGAGGTGGAGGGAATCCTTGATGACATTCAGCCATTGTCTGCTCAGGGACCTCTCCTGGATGAGGTGGAGGAAGAAGAGGAGGAGGAGGATGATGATGGGGATGATTACTTAGGGGAGGAGGATGCATCTCGTGGGGCAAGTGAAAATGTTGGCGTGGCAAGGTCTGGTACAGGGTTTGTGCGTGACTGGAGGGATGTGGATTTGCCAGAAAGTGCTCCTCCACCAAGCACTCGCAGTGCATCATTGACACCGGGAACATTGGCCCACATGTCAGATTATGCCTTGCAGATCCTAAAAAGGGACCCACGCTGTTATGATGAGTCACCGAAGGAGGAAAAAACAAAATACCAGCTAAGTCCAGAAAAACCAGAGAGGTTGGCAGCTATCGGATTGCAGACCCCTGAACCTATCCACAACAACTAGCAGTAGCCGTGGGGGGTTCCTACGGTGCCCTAGACCCTTCGATCACAGCCGGAGAACTATATAGCCTAAAGACAGAAAGGGGAAAAACTAAACTGCCCCAGAGCAGACCCCAAAGCAATAGGCAGCCCCCAACATATAATGACGGTGAAGCAAGATGAAAACACTAACACAGATAGAAAGATAGGTTGAGCAAATGATGGAGCCCAAGCTAACTACATAGGACAGGATAGGAAAGCTGCTGTCTGCCATCCGCAAAAACACTATCAAAATGAGCCAACCGACTGATAGGAAAAACAGGCCCTGAAGTCGCTAGGCTTCAAAAGACTATATCAGCACTCAGAAAGTTATGGGAAGCAGGGTGTGTTGCAGTCCGCGCTGCAGAGATTGACAAATCACCTGGGAAACAAGATGTTGTAGCAGTGTACTCCTTTATTTCCTCCTACGCGTTTCGGCGCCCTTCCTGGCACCTTCCTCAGGGATATTCTCGGCAGCGCGGACTGCAACACACCCTGCTTCCCATAACTTTCTGAAGGTTTTTCCACGTGTGAGTGGTTGGTGGAGGTCCTGCAGCAGCTGATTCTGTTATATGCTCTCAAGCCAGTTGTGGGTGACACAACTGGTATAGGTGAGTGGAACTGTATTATACCGCTCATACTTCAAGTGTCACTAGTGATAGGGCACTATTGCGCCTCTTGTTCCCCCCACCATTTTTTGTATTTATATCAGCACTCAGGTATATTCTGAAGACAGAGCAAAATATCAACAGATCAGAGACAAAAATGGAGTTCAGCTCACCCCCAGCCGGGGATGGCAGAACTCCCAAAAAACAAGGCAAAACAAAAACAAAACAGAAGAGTACAAAGCAGAGCAGAAAAACTTAGCTTTGAGATGCAAGAATCAGACTGGTCTCCAAGAATCCAGCAGGAAAATCACCAGCCAGGAAGAGGGGCGTCGGCAGCCTTATATCCAGTCCTCAACTCCAGCCACCCAGTCATCATCTAGCTGCCCATGTGTTTGGTAATCAGCCTCACTACCTTCCTTCACCAGAGGAGGGAGTTCATCAGACCTCAATGGTGAAGGGAAAAATGAACTCACAACAGTACCTCCCCCTTGAGGAGGGGTCACCGAACCCTCATCCATGCCACCAGGGCGATCCGGGTGAGCCCGATGAAAGGCCCGCACCAATATTTTGGCATGAATATCAGAGGCAGAGACCCAGGAATTATCCTCCTGACCATAACCCTTCCACTTAACCAAATACTGGAGTCTCCGTCTAGCCAGACGGGAATCCAGTATCTTCTCTACCTCATATTCCATGTTACCTTCAACCAATATAGGGTCCGGAGGTGCCACCCCAGGAACTACTGGTTCAACAAACCTCTTCAACAAGGACTTATGAAACACATTATGAATTTTAAATGTGACAGGAAGAGCCAACCGAAAAGAGACTGGATTAATAATCTCCAAAATCTTGTAAGGTCCAATAAATCTAGGCTTAAACTTAGGAGAAGCCACCTTCATAGCGATATTTTTTGATGACAACCAAACCATATCACCCACCTTAAACTGGGGACCAACGGTCCTACGCCGGTTGGAAAACCGCTGGGCCTTTTCCTGGGAGAGAGATAACTTATCCTCTACTTGGTCCCAGATCTGGTGCATTCTCTCCACCACAGTGTCAACACCTGGGCAGGCAGGAGGCTCCACCTGCCCTGAAGAAAATCGAGGGTGAAAACCAAAGTTACAAAAAAAAGGTGACATCAAAGTGGCAGAACTAGCTCTATTATTTAAAGCAAATTCGGCCAAAGGCAAAAATGAAACCCAATCATCCTGATCGGCAGAAATAAAACATCTCAAACACGACTCCAAAGTCTGGTTTGTTCTCTCCGTCTGCCCATTGGTCTGAGGGTGAAACGCAGAGGAGAAGGACAACTGAATTCCCAGCTTGGAACAGAAAGTCCTCCAAAATCTAGACACAAACTGCACTCCTCTGTCAGATACAATGTTCTCAGGAATCCCGTGCAAGCGAACCACCTGTTGCAAAAACAAGGGCACCAACTCAGAGAAAGATGGCAACTTAGGGAGTGGTACAAGATGGACCATCTTAGAGAATCTATCACAAATCACCCAAATAACAGTCATTCTCTGAGAGACAGGCATATCAGAGATAAAATCCATTGAAATATGGGTCCATGGCCTCCTGGGCAGCGGCAAAGGCATCAAAAAGCCACTAGAGCGAGAACAAGGTTTAGACCGGGAGCAAGTCCCACAGGACTGCACAAAATTCCTGACATCATGAGACAAAGTGGGCCACCAAAAAGACCAACTCACCAGATCTCTAGTACCAAAAATACCTGGATGACCAGCCAATGCAGAGCAATGAACTTCAGACATCACTCTCTTCCTCCACTGGTCAGGAACATACAACTTTCCACTGGGACAACGCTCAGGTTTGTCCTCCTGAAACTCTTCCAGGGCACGTCTCAAATCGGGCGAGATGGCAGAAAGAACTACCCCCTCGCCTAAGATGGTAGCAGGCTTAGTCACAACAGGAGAATCAGCAAGGAAACTCCTAGAGAGGGCGTCTGCCTTGACATTCTTAGTGCCCGGAAGAAAAGAGACCACAAAATCAAAACGTGTGAAAAACAAGGCCCACCTAGCCTGTCTAGGATTCAAGCGCTTGGCCGACTCCAGGTAAATCAAATTCTTGTGGTCAGTAAGGACCACGACTTGGTGTTTGGCTCCCTCCAACCAATGTCTCCACTCCTCAAATGCCCACTTCATGGCCAACAGTTCCCGATTCCCCACATCATAGTTACGTTCGGATGGGGAGAACTGCACAAGGATTCATTTTAGATGTCACAGGATTTTTTTGGGACAACACCGCTCCTGCACCAATCTCAGAAGCGTCCACCTCCACCTGAAACGGGATTGAGATATCAGGTTGCCGCAAAACCGGAGCAGAAGTGAATGTTCGCTTCAGCTCCTGAAAGGAAGAAACAGCCTCCGGAGACCAATTCAGCACATCAGCACCCTTCCTAGTCAAATCCGTCAATGGCTTGGCAATACCAGAAAAATTAGCTATAAATTTCCGATAAAAATTAGCAAAACCCAAAAACTTCTGGAGGGCCTTCAAAGAAGTGGGCTGAACCCAATCATAAATGGCCTGTACCTTGGCCGGGTCCATTTCAATAGTTGACGGAGACAAAATAAATCCCAAAAATGAAATCCTCTGTACCCCAAAAAGGCATTTCGATCCCTTGACATACAGGGAATTCTCCCTCAAAATCCGAAACACAGTCCGAACATGTTCCACATGAGAGTCCCAATTCTTGGAGAAGATCAAAATATCATCCAGATAGATAATCAAAAATGTATCCACAAAGTCTCGGAATATATCGTTCATGAAGCACTGGATGACAGAAGGGGCATTAGTGAGCCCAAAAGGCATCACCAGGTACTCAAAATGTCCCTCCGGAGTATTAAACGCCGTCTTCCATTCATCCCAATGCTTAATGAGAATAAGATTATACACCCCCCTGAGGTCAAGCTTGGTAAACCAGCAAGCACCTTTAACTCTGGAGAATAGATCAGAAATCAGGGGTAACGGATACTGATATTTAACAGTCATTTTGTTGAGGGCACGATAGTCAATACAAGGCCTCAATGAACCATCCTTTTTGGCCACGAAAAAAAAACCAGCACCTAAGGGTGAAGAGGATGGTCTAATATGACCCTTCTCCAATGCCTCCTTAATATAGGATCGCATAGCCTCGTGCTCGGGTACAGATAAATTGAAAAGCCGACCCTTGGGGAATTTACACCCCGTGTTCAGCTCAATTGCACAGTCATAACCCCTATGAGGAGGCAAAGACGCAGACTCATTCTCACTAAATACATCATAAAAGTCAGCCAAATAGTCAGGAACATCATGCGACTGGGGAGAGGTGGAGAAAACAGGTGCATCACCAAGGGCACACCGACAAACTCACCACAGACAAAGATTTCCAATCCAGAACTGGATTATGAATTTGCAACCAGGGAAACCCCAGAACAATGGTATCATGCAAATTATGCAACACCAAAAATCTGCAATTTTCTTGATGGTCTGGGGCGACCCGCATTACCACCTGGGTCCAAAACTGAGGTTTATTCTTCGCCAAAGGAGTAGCATCAATACCCCTCAAAGGGATAGGCGTCCGCAGAGGTGTCATAGGAAATCCACAACGTTTAGCAAAATCCAAATCCATCAGGTTAAGAGCTGCTCCTGAATCCACAAAAGCCTTGGCGGAAAATGTGGACAGGGAGTAATTGCCAGAAGAAACTTGGGTTGAACACCACCCACAGAAAACGTGTGTGCACAACGTTTCTCTCGTTTAGGGCAGACAGAAATAATATGCGAGGCATCTCCACAAAAAAAACACAGCTTATTATGCCTTCTGAACTCCTGACGTTGCGCCCTAGACAAAACTCTATCACATTGCATAGGTTCAGACATTTGTTCAACAGGTGGCAACATCTCTTGTGTAGTTTTGCGTTCACGTAAACGCCGATCCACCTGAATGGCTAATGACATAGAATCGTCAAGACCAGAGGGAACAGGAAATCCCAACATAGTATCTTTTACAGTTTCTGACAAACCCTTCCGAAAGAGGGCTGCCAAGGCACCATCATTCCAGGTAGTAAGGACCGCCCACTTTCGGAATTTTTGACAGTACAACTCTGCCGAATCCCGACCCTGGCTTAATGCCAACAGGGTCTTTTCAGCCTGATCAATAGCATTAGGTTCATCATACAACAACCCCAAGGCTTGAAAAAATGTGTTCACATTATTCAGAATAGGATCATCAGGTTTCAAAGAAAACGCCCAATCCTGGGGATCGCGGCGCAGCAAAGAGATGACAATTTTAACCTGCTGCGCGGAGTTCCCAGACGAGTTAGGCTTCAAGGCAAAAAATAATTTACAATTATTCTTGAAATTCAAGAATTTAGACCAATCCCCCAAAAATACCTCAGGAGTAGGAATCTTTGGTTCAGCAGCATGTGAATGAGCAAGATAGGCGGAAATTCCCCGCACTTCAGCAGCGAGCTGCTCCACACGATCAGACAATTGCTTCATCTCCATTGAGAGAAAAATTCCTCCTACGGCCTCAGAGATATAGAGGAAAAAAAATATGCACACAAAAAAAAAAAAAAAATTCTGACACTTTTCTCTTTTTTTTTTTACAATTCTCTCCTGCTATTGAGTACCCTAGGATCTGCGGTATGGCTGGTAATTCTGTTATGATGAGTCACCGAAGGAGGAAAAAACAAAATACCAGCTAAGTCCAGAAAAATCAGAGAGGTTGGCAGCTATCGGATTGCAGACCCCTGAACCTATCCACAACAACTAGCAGTAGCCGTGGGGGGTTCCTACGGTGCCCTAGACCCTTCGATCACAGCCGGAGAACTATATAGCCTAAAGACAGAAAGGGGAAAAACTAAACTGCCCCAGAGCAGACCCCAAAGCAATAGGCAGCCCCCAACATATAATGACGGTGAAGCAAGATGAAAACACTAACACAGATAGAAAGATAGGTTGAGCAAATGATGGGGCCCAAGCTAACTACATAGGACAGGATAGGAAAGCTGCTGTCTGCCATCCGCAAAAACCCTATCAAAATGAGCCAACCGACTGATAGGAAAAACAGGCCCTGAAGTCGCTAGGCTTCAAAAGACTATATCAGCACTCAGGTATATTCTGAAGACAGAGCAAAATATCACCAGATCAACAGATCAGAGACAAAAATGGAGTTTTTCGGCCGGGGATGGCAGAACTCCCAAAAAACAAGGCAAAACAAAAACAAAACTGAAGAGTACAAAGCAGAGCAGAAAAACTTAGCTTTGAGATGCAGGAATCAGACTAGTCTCCAAGAATCCAGCAGGAAAATCACCAGCCAGGAAGAAGGGTGTCGGCAGCCTTATATCCAGTCCTCAACTCCAGCCACCCAGTCATCATCTAGCTGCCCATGTGTTTGATAATCAGCCTCACTACCTTCCTTCACCAGAGGAGGGAGTTCATCAGACCTCAATGGTGAAGGGAAAAATGAACTCACAACACCACGCATTGCCAAAATGATGAACGATGACGACTACTGGTTGGCCAGCATCCTGGATCCACACTATAAAGGCAAATTACAAAACATCATGCCACAGGAGAACCTTGACCTAATATTGGCTACAAAACAAGCAACTCTGGTTAACCGGTTGGTTGAGGCATTCCAAGCACACAGCAGCGGTGATGGTTCTCACACGAGCCGTACGGGCCGGGGGCAGCTTGGCAGAGGTGTTCGTGGTGCACACAGCAGAAGTGGCGTTGGAGACAGGGGTTTCATGACAATGTTGTGGACTGATTTTTCACGGACCGCTCACACAACTGGTAATACTGCATCGATGGAAAGTGACAGGAGACAGCAGTTGTCAACTATGGTTAACAACTACTTTTCCTCCCATATCGATGTTCTCCCGCACAGGTCATTCCCCTTTGACTATTGGGCTGCTAAACTGGACACCTGGCCTGAATTGGCACAATATGCCTTACAGGAGCTCGCTTGCCCAGCTGCAAGTCTGCTATCGGAAAGAGTCTTCAGTGCAGCTGGATCAATCCTGACAGAAAAAAGGACCCGTCTGTCAACCCAAAATGTGGATGATCTAACCTTCATTAAAATGAACCATGCATGGGTTTCCAAGGATTTTGTCCCACCTTCCCTTGATGACACATAGGTTGCCAGAAAAATGGCTTGCTTTGGTCCTCCTCCTATTCCGCGAACTTGACCTATTTCGCCTTTTGCAGCAGCTGAATGACCCACATCTACATATGCCACTTTGTAAACCTCCCTAAGTGGGCAGAAATATATATGAAGATTTAAAAATAACACCAAAAGTATATAGTTGTGTACGCCTCAAATGAATTTCCTTTTTTCCACTTTTTAGATTGCTGTGTAATCCATACTGAGAACACGGAGATTTTACATGTTTAAACTATGCTATATATACCTGCTATCCAGTGATAAAGTACCCTTTCTCAACTTTGTACAATCTGGTCAAATCCATACTGGGCCTGAGAACATCTGAGTCTGCCTCCTGATCTATAGACATATATTTTTAATGTGTAAACTAGGCTACATATATACGTGTTATCCGGTGAAACTGTACCCTTTATCAACTTTCTACTATGTTCTTGAATCCATACTGGGCCTGAGAACGGCTGCCGAGCTGTTAAGCAAGCTACAGCACCTGTGGTTTGGACACGTAATTTTTTCAGGAATGACGGTTAGGCCTAACTCCGGAATTGCGGTTGACCTGAACTTACTGGGAAATCATCGTTCGCGGGGAATAATCTGAATCCCAGATCCCCATCACTAACGGAGTTCAGCAGGTTATCTGCACCTGTAAGCGACAAAAGCTGGTCCTTTCAGTGTAGCGTGCATGCAGCCCCGGACATGTACTGGAATGCTAGACCTGTTATTGCTCGATCTCACGTGCCACAGCCTCATGTATCCCTCTAGTAAGCTTGACGCGTACCACGGGGCCATGCCGGAGTCTCGGCCGTTAACGGAATAAAGCTGAGAAATCGCTAGCAAAACTACAAACGGACATACCACACCACACACAGAATCGACAAAGCTTGCAATCTGTCCAGCTTTTCTGTAGCTTGTATGGTAGTGGTTTCCCGGGTGCAGTCCAATTAAGCCACAGGCTCCACTCCTGGGTGGTGCCCTTTTGGACATTCCTTTAAAGGTTCAGCTTTGCAATCATACTGCCCCCGGAAACCTAAAACTTTTCCTTCAGGGACGCTGTTTGGAGGTTCGTGGGAATAACGCCGCCCGATCAGCAGTTGGCATATGGGTCGCCCTCCCAGGGCTGTGGGGAACTCGGTACCGGGCCGGTGTCAGTGGGATGTGTCACAGCAGCGGTGACCCGGACGGTGGCCCTGGGCGCCCATGTAAATGGCGTGGTATAATGGTAAAGAGTTTATATAGATAGTTTGACGCCACCTGTGGTGTTCGGCAACATAGATGTTAGGCCGACGCTGCATGCAGATCCTCTGGGACTGATGGTGTTGTGCAGCAAAGATGGTGAAGCTCCCCACAGTTGGAGCTGGAGTCCCAGGGAAGTGTAGATGTAGTGATGGGGGAAAGGCACAGGTGGTGTAGGTGCTGGTACCCAGATGTAGCGGTGCTGGAATAACTGTAGGACACCAGAGCGTGCAGTTCCAAAGCTTTACTCACAGTCTGCAGGTTACACAGATGCCTGCCTCCGTGCTGTGTCCTCCGGGTCAGGACCTCTGCCAACCTCCGGGACCAGAATGGAAAGCTTGTGGGGGAAGCACTCACAGGACCGTGGTTCACTGAAACGCCTCCTAACAGATGTTCCTCAGACTTTACTTGTATGGCAGACAGCTGTAGCCTTTTCCTTCTGCCTCGCACACGTCGATGCTGGGGCCTCCAAGCCTTAGTTGGGTACAGAGCATTTATAGCTGCTACTTCCCCCGGTTTCTGCTGCAGGAACGTCAGTGTCCCTACAAACTCGGAGACCGGAATCCGGACCATGCGCTCCAGCTAGGAGTGAGCCTTAACTCTGCTCATCCTCCAGCTCCCCTTCTCACGTCCACACACTTCCCCTTCCCTGCACAGAGTGCCCTAACTTACCTCCTCCTGACCACAGAGAGCAGCTCCTCAGCAGTCAGGTTCAGAGGTCTCCCTGCTGGCCTGGAGTGGGAAATGTGTTGTGTGTTGGTTTCACTGCTAGAGAGATCCTTTGTTGCTCCCAAGCTTGACAACACACTCCCTAGGAGGAAGGCAATGCCACAGTGGCGACCGTACTCTTGGGGACGCCACAAGTGCACTGAGGCCCAGCCACTGCTGGATGATGCTGCTGGTACATTGACCCAGACCACTACATTCCCCTCGCACTCTACACAGCCAGAATCTGACCCAGAGGAAACTCAGGTTCCCCTTCCCGCATACTATACCACCTTACACGGTGACAAAGAGGAAGGTGCAGATGAAAGTGCAGGTTCCTTGAGCAGGTGGGGGGGTATACTCATGGGCGATGGCACTGGCACAGGGCACCGCATAGTACGCAAAAGTGTCTCTGCCGGTGGGAGGGCCTAAACAGCCAAGTGCAGTGAGATGGAAGATGGGGACGACAAGGAGTTCAGAGTAGTGCAGGGATTCCCTAGCAAGGAGACTTATGTAATTGTTTTCAATGTTGGGACAGCAATTTTTGGGGAGCACTATACTCTGGTGAATGATACATGGGGCCCACCATACACTGGAGCATTCCAAAGGTGGACATCAGACACTGGAGCAGCATTTACAGGGCCCATTATACACTAGAGCAGTAGAAATGGGGCCCATTATATATGGAGCATTATTTGGGCCCATAAGACAGTGGAGCTTCATCCATTGGGACCAACATATACTGTAGCATTATGTGGAGCTCATCATATACGGTTTGAAACATTATATGGGAATAATGATTCCGTATGGAGAAATATAAGGGCCTTATTACTCTGTATAGCGCACTTCAGCGCTGGCCATAATACTGTATGGAGTTATATACTGTCCGTTTTTGGAAGTATTGGAGAATTTAAAATGGATATCAGTCATGAGATGTAAGAAGTGAAGTATTTTTCATTGTACTATACTGCTATTTCTCTGCCGTATCGGAGCATCATGAGTTGTGGTATGTGTTAAAGGGGCGCTCTTTGGCCCTGGGCCCACGAAAACCTGGAGCCAGCCCTCCCCCCCCACAACTGTAGCCAAATAACCCCCATTTTTCAGTGCGTAACTAGTATTATGAAGTTAATTAAGGTTGACAAGCTTCAGTAACAAGAATTTATGCTTTTGGCATTCAAATGGGCACTGTTGGTGTGTTTCCTATCCTCCTCTCACTGCCGACTTTAATTCTCCATTGACTTACATTGGGTTTCGTGTTTCGGGATGACCCCGACTTTTCCCTATAGTCGGCCGATTTTGCTCGACCCGACTTTTGGAAAAGTCGGGTTTCATGAAACGAAACTCGACCCTAAAAAGCCAAAAGTCGCTCAACACTAGTGAATATGCGAGGAGCCACTGACACCCCGAAGGGAAGGCATTGATATTGAAGGTGAGTAGGGACCTGAGAAATCTCCACTACCAACCTTAGGTATTGCTGATGTTCTCCCCATATGGGCACATGGTAGTAAGCATCGGTCAGATCTATTACCGCCATGTAGCAGCCTGGGTCAAGTAGCCTGACTGCCGATTTTAGAGTTTCCATTTTGAAGCTCTCCACTCGGATATATTGGTTCAATGCTCTTAAGTTGAATATCGTTCTCAGTGAGCCGTGTGGCTTTGGCGTGAGGAACAGGGTGCTGTAAAATCCCTTCCCTATTTGGTGGTGTGGTACTTTTACTAACACTTTCTTTTGTATGAGGAGTTGAACTTCCCTCTCTAGTGTGGCCTGGTTCTTTTTGGCCACGAGTCATTTTTACTCGCTGTGGCGGGGAGCTGCGAAAGCTTAGTCACAGACCTTTGGCTAATAAATTGATTACCCATTTTGAGGCGGGTAAAGCTGCCCACTGGGGAACAAAAACCGAAGTCTTCCCCCCACCTCCATTCTGGCGTCATTGGTGTCGTACTTCGGGGTGGTTTTACTAAAGAGGAATCCCTTTTCCTTCCTGTCTCTCCAGGGTCTGCCCCGCATAGACCTGTCATCCAAGCGGCCCCGGCCCACTCTACTCCCTGATCCACAAAAGGATGAGCAGCGGTGCCTAGAGAAGGGGGGTGGTGGGAATCGTTTCTTCTTATCTGACGCTTTCGCCAAGATTTCGTCTAGCGCCTTTCCGAAGAGGTGCTGTCCCTCACATGGGACTGCACAGAGCTTGACCTTAGACTGGAAATCTGCGGTCCAATTTTTTAACCATAGTGCTCTGTGCCCAGAGTTTGAAAGGGCACATGCACGGGCGGCACCTCGGACGGAGTCCACTGCGGCATCTGCCAGGAATCCTGCCGCTTTCTGAAGGGAAGGTATCGCTTCTAGCAGCCTTTCCCTTGGGCATTTATTTTTTATCTGGTCACAGAGTTCCTCTAACCACTTTACCATAGCACATGCTGTGCAAGTGGCGGCTACCCCGGGTTTGAATGACCATGCTGAGTCTTCCCACGCAGACTTTAGAAAAGCGTCAGCTTTTTTGTCAAGGGGGTCCTTTAAGGAGCCCATGTCTTCAAATGGCAGGGCTATCCCTGGCAATAGCAGCATCCAGTCTAGGAGCTTTTTCCCCATTTTTCACATACCTCTTCAAACGAGTATTTACGTTTAAGTGCTTGTGGTATGGACATCTTTTTGTTGGGATTTTTCCACTCCCTTTTTATTAAATTGAGTAAATTATCATGGAAGGGAAAAACTCTGCATTTCTTTCCTTCTAAATTACTAAACATGTAGTCCTGTACCGTCCGCGGCTCCCTAGGCGTTTCCACCCCCATGGTAGATCTAACCAGCTTGAGTAATTTCCCAATATCCTCATATATAAAATAAGGGTTACCTTCTTCCTCATCCGATGAGTCCGGTTCTGAGTCATCAGAGGGACCTAACTCCCCCAGCACTTCCTCTGAGTCTTCAACCATTTGAATCTCTGTAGGGGGTGGGGGTGGGGTTGGGCCGGGTTGGCAGAGCTGAGTCAATGTGCTGCTTTAACTGCTCCTTCACAGTGGTTTTAACCTCATCCCAGATCATAGTTTTCATATTCTGGAGTAGGGACGTCGATTCTTCGGCCACTGTTTTCTTAATACATGAGTGACAGAGTCGCTTGTCGTATGCTTTAGGGAGATTTTTTCTGCATAAAGCACATGCTTTGTTCTTTTGTTTGGAGGTGGCCTTTTTTGCCTAGGGGGAGACATGACATAGAGGGCATCATTATCCACACATTTTTTTGCCTTACAAAGGCACTCACCCACCCCTCAGGTACCATGGTCTCTGGATCTTCTGGTGTGCACACTTCAGTTGCGGGGTCCACTATGCTTCCAGCTGCTGCCGCCTGAGTGCGCCCCGTTAAGTTATATGGGGGAGCGGTGTTCGCGCTCCTGGATCAGCTCCCTCCCGGAAGTGTCCAGCACACAGTCTTCCCCTGGTGTGTGACGTCACTTCCGGTGCGACCGGAAGTCATCCCCCATTCAGTCGGCGCCAGCGTCGTGATGGGCACGCCTTCTCCCTGCCCAGCCTCCCGACAGGAGCTGCCGCCGGGGAGTCCAGTGGAGGGGATTAGCACGGCATTGACAGCCCCCCCCTCAGCCGGGATTACAGGCACGCACGACCGCATCCAGCTGCCTTCCCCCCCACATGGACCTCGGCCTCCTGACCGGAATATATCAGAGGGGGATTTCCCTGGAGGTATGTAGGCCTGCCGCAGGCATCCACCTGCAGAAACAGGAAACCAAAACTGAGGAGAGAGGTGCCACCCCCTTCTTTTATCTCTGCTACAGGTTTCCTGTTCCTGGGGGTGGATGCCTTCTCTCATGTGCGGTGCTGTAATGGGGAAGGGAAAAATACTGTTCTCCATTTAAAATGGACAAGGTGCGTGGGAAAGGATGGAGAACTGGATGTGATGGTGATTGTGCATGCAGAGGCCGTGGTCAAGCTGAAATTGCAAAAACACCCACATCTTCTCGCCTGACCTTACTGTCCCAATTACTAGGGGACCGCAGCACACCACTATTGAACCCAGAGCAGTATCAAAATGTTGTTGGTTGGATAGCTGACAATGCTTCCAGTCAATTTTCCACCACCACCACTCTGTCTTCCACATGGTCAAGTCTCAGTAGCCATGAGTGTGGACCACATATTCCTCACCCTGATCCTCCTTCCTCTATGTCAAGTGCCCGGAGATATCTGATCCCACATTTGGGAAAAGTCAACAGCTCTTCAGAGTGTCCACTTACAAATTTGGGCCTCTCACCTGGTCCACTTGAAGCGGGGTAAGAGGAGATTGCATGTAGTGATGCCCAAATATTTGAACAGTAGAGGAAAAAAAGACCCCTGCTCAAGAAACCCGCTCCAGAGACTACGAGAGGGAACGACGACGACTATTGGCATATGATCTGCATGCTACTACTTTGGCAGAGTACCACAAACTAGAGAGAATCCCATGAGGCCTATGGAGCCACCTGCGACCCACCTTGTTTTCAGATAAACCTGAGTTCTGCGAGAGATTCCAGCAGATACTCAATAAGTGCTCACTCGATATCATTCTGCTAACTATCGATTTTCTTTACACAGCTATCACCGAGACGACCAGGAAAATTACATCAATAGAGGAACAACTCAGTTCTACTCTTTCCAGTACTGATTGGCTAAACCTCAAAAGCAAAACCGACAAGTCCCTCGACGAACAACGTAAAAACCTACAGGATAAGAAGAGAGCCAAATTCCAAAGGGACACTGACGATTATGGGCTCCGGGTGAGGAAACTACAACTCAAAACGCACAGGCTCTTATCACACCGACAGCGACAGATCCACTGGAAGTTCAACCCAGCATCATTTTTTAGCCAGGCGTCATCCAGCCAGATACAACAATCATCAGACTGCAGGAGGAGACCGACCTGCAGGGCAAACCGCAAACCCCACGGAACGCATAACAACCAGATCACAGGTAAGCCCACTAACTCGGTTTTCAACATCTCATCCTACACCCTCAGCCCCCTAGAGCTCTCAGTCCTTCAAAAAGGCTTATCATTCTGTCCAACTCCCGTCTGGGACAAATTCCAGCTGACTCAAGACCTGCAGAACTTTTTTCGGAACATTCGTCTGAAAACTTATTTTGGACTGGATTCATCTAACCTAGCGAATAGGGTCCCTCCAACAGGGGGGACCCTATTCCTGAACTGTCAATCTTGTCTCTCTGCTTACGCAACATGAGTAATTTTTCTCCCCCTCGCACCTTTCATGCAGCTGAAGCCTTTATTGATCTGGTCCAAAAGGACATAGATAACATCCTTGAGGAACATCAGAAAGGTCTACTACCCACATATAATAACATCACCCCCTTAGAAAGACAAGCCATAGACTCACTCAAAAATAATAAGTCGATAGTGATCAAACCAGCCGACAAGGGAGGGGCAATTGTCATTCAAAATAATTCCGATTACATGGAAGAAATCTTCCGCCAACTCTCCGATCCTACTACGTACCAAAAAATTCCCCGCGACCGGACACCACGCATTAAACTCTTAATCGATGAGGTCTTAGATAGACATTTGACTTTAAAAACTGTGGGTTCCAAAACTGCTACTGTACATTTCTAAAAAACCCCAATCCAGTTACCCCGGTATTTTACACATTACCTAAAATCCACAAATCTTTACACAAACCCCTTGGCCGTCCTATTGTTGCTTCTACAGATTCTATTCTGTCTCCAATTTCCATTTTTCTTGAAAAAATCCTGACCCCCCTCACCAAAACTACCAGGTCCTTTGTCGTAGACACTAGTCATTTTCTCTCTTTCATCAATCAAATTTTCAACATTCCCCCTGATTGCCTTTTAGTCACAATAGATGTCAAAAGCCTATACACTTCCATTGACCATGATCTAGGGATTAAAGCTACCAGAACGCTTCTTGACTCCTCTGATCTCTCTCATAACTCCATTCAGCTATGCATTGATCTTCTTTCTATCGTTTTGAAAGAAAATTTCTTTCTATTTGGGGACCAATTTTACCTCCAGCGGCGTGGGAACACAATGGGCGCTAACATAGCACCCGCCTACGCTAACGCCCGCATGAATGACTTTGAATGCTCTCATGTCTACAACAATGCTCTTTTCATGTCATACAGTAAATGCTGGCTACGTTACATCGACAATATTTTCTGTCTATGAGTAGGTACTCTTGATGACTTGCATTCTTTCACGGAACACCTCAATTCTATTAGACCTGAATTACAATTTACCCTGAACTGGAATCTCTCCCGGATCTCCTTTCTGGATACATTGGTAATCAAGACCAGTACTGGTTCTCTCTCCACTGACCTATATGTCAAACCGACCGACTCCAATAACCTTTTACATTACACGAGCTGCCACCCTGCCTTCACTAAAAAAAGCTTGCCCCGTTCCCAGTTTACACGAGTAGCAAGGATTGTTACTGACCCCACCCTTGCTCCGATTAGTCTTAACGAAATGTCCAATAAATTCAGAGAGAGACAATATCCCATAAAACTCCTTGAATGTGAAGCAAGTCGAGCCTTGGAACTCCACCCCACATAACCATCTCAGCCCCAAGGGGAAAGGGTTACTTTTGTACATACTCACCACCCCATCATGCCCAAAATCTACCATATCATCAAAAAACATTGGTCGATCTTACCAAAGTCTTACCCTAATATTGAGGCTTTTAAAACACCAGCACTTATGTGCAAATGCCGACCAAAAAACATTAAAGATGAGTTAGTTCGCGCTGACATCGGTAGCCTAACTAAATTGCCTAGACAAACCTTCCTCAACACTGAACGCAAAGGCACCTTCCCTTGTCTGGGCTGCGTATGCTGCTCCAATGTAATCAAGGGGAGCCACATTACACACCCTCACACTGGCAAGTGTTACGTGGTTGTAGGTTTTTTTTACATGTGGCACAAACTATGTAATATACCTAATAAAGTGCCCCTGTGGCCTACTTTATGTAGGCGAAACCACCCAACACGTGGGTGATAGGATTGCCAGTCACAAATCGACTATTCGGTGCAAGAAAACCTGGCTCCCCATCCCACACCATTTCATCAATGCCAACCATTCAGTCTCACAGCTCAGGTTCCAGGTTATAGAGAAGGTCGACAGACCTCGCAAGGGTGGCAACCACATCAAGCTCCTTAAATCTAGGGAGTCTTTTTGGATCTATACGCTGCCGACTCTGGCCCCCAAGGGCCTCAATCGTGAGTTGGACTTACTTCCATGATAAGTCGTTTGGAATTTTGTCTATTGTATGCACTTTTTCATGAGCATGTATTTGTATACTATTGATTAATTGTTGCATTCCTTTTTCTTGACCTCCAGGGTGGTGGATTTGCGGCCTTCATCTCACCTCTCATAAATCCTTTATTTTTCAGATTCACTAATATCTTCTTTCCCCTCTTGGGTTAGTATCGCAATTTTTCCCTTATTTTCATTTTTATTTTATTATTTTTCTATATTTTTTTTTTATTATTTTTACTTTACTCTTATTTCTATTTTTATTTCCATCCCTTTTCAATTTTTAGATTTCATGTTTTTATCTTTTGCCATTTTTTCATATTTTATTTTTTCATATTTTCCATTATTTTTATTTTTCTTATCCTTACCCCCCCTTTTTTTTCCTCACGTCATCATTATTTTTATTTTCACCTTTTTACTTTTATTTTCCTCATTTTTTACCGTAATTCCTACCTACTCCAATAATTTTCAGAATTTTTTTATATATTTTTATATATTTTTTCAGCCAATTCTTACATCCATTGTCATTATTGTACATTTTCATTTTTTCTTTATTTCTGCTCATTCCTTTTTATTACTTCCTTTTTACCTTTTTTCTATTGCCGATACAACCATTTCTACACCCTTCTTCTCATCTCCCCTCCTTTGAAATTCTCCCCACACTCCTACCCCCTCTCTCTTTTTTTTTTTTTTACTGTCTTTCTTCTTCCTTCATTTCTCCTCCTTCCCTGTGTTCTTTCCTCTTCTCCATTACTCTCTTCATTTTCCCTCCCCATTCTCTCTCTACTTTCTTCCTATTTACCAAGTCTCTCCTTCATTACATTAAAGCCGTCCTGTTTCTCCTCTGCTCTTACTCCTCACAACTCATGTCCCCAATACGTAGGTGCTGCGCCCAGAGCCACTGTGTTCTTTGTTTACATTTACAAGCCACACAGGCGCCCAGGCTCTCTCCTGCTCTGACCCTGCATAGTGCGTGTTTCACTTGGCCTCTCCTCTCCATGCTCTCCCAGTCTCACACCAGCACTATGACGCTTCAGCCTCTCACTGATACATTGACACCTGCGCTCTGCATCTCCCCTCCCCCCAGCCTCACACTGACTGAATATTTATAAACCGGGCTCTTTGAGCCCTTCACTCACATCACCGCAGACTCCTGCCTCCATCACGCTACCAGGTCAGTACTACAGCACTTCTTGGCGTCCTGATTTCCCTCCATTCTCTTTACCTCATCACCTTTATTTTCCTCCACAGCCCCTAACTGGGACTTTGCAATTAATCTCCCTGCTGTTTTCCTTGAATCTTCTATTGAGGTCAGTACAGACTATGCCTGCCATACTTTTCTGTGTTTGCCGCCTGCCTCCACCACCCCCTGTCATATTATTTATGAAGCATAATGTCTTATATATATTGACTTCTGCCAATAGCCTTTGACACCCTCTAGTTTCTGTCCTCATGACCAACTGGACATCTTCTTGGATATTTTATAGATCCCTATGTTGTCAATTTCTCTGTATACCCGAACATGTGCTGTATATATTGGGTCTCTTCAACAAACCCCATTCCCCCCCTTCCCCTCCCCCTTCTTTTAACCCCTTTTTACTATTTTTTGTATATAATTATTTTGTATACAATTGTATCTCTAGTTGCTTTTGATATTTTGTTCACCGAGTTCAGTGTTGTAATTATTTTCTACATCTTCTTTTGCAGTATGGTTTGAGAAAGACCTTTGGAATATTTCTTTTTTGTTTGCGGTGTTTCATTATTTGATTTATTGGAAAAATCTCACATGAATTAAAAATCATATAAAAATTTTCTTCAAAGACTCTTTTGCAAAGATTATTTATTTTCTGAGTGCGACTGTCCATCCATTTACAAATATTTGAGCAGCCACGATCACACAAAGGCAATGGAGAGAAATTGTCACAAGAGGTGGACAATGAGGAGACACAATTGCCAGAAAGTCAGGAGGCGGACCAGGGTGCGGAAGTGGAAGACGAGGTGGTGGATGATATAGTAACTGAACCTCAACCTGAACGGACAGTAGCACACAGGGGGAGGGAGGTATAGCACCCCAACAGGCAGGAAGCAGTGTGGTGGCTGCAGGCAGAAGATGGGGAACTGTTCCCCGTAACACAAACATGACGGAAGTTGCCAGTCCAACTCTTAGGTCTTCCCGAGTCTGTTTTTTAAAGACTCCGCTAACCCCAAAAAAGCCATTTGCACCACCTGCCAGGCCAGTATCAGCAGGCATAGCAAAACTACCAGCTTGACCACCATCAGCATGATCAGGCACATGGCAGCAAAGCACCTGACTTTGTGGGCCAAACCCCAGGGTCCAGGAACCGTGTCTGCGCGTGACACCACTGCTTCTTCCGCTGTTGTGCATGCAAGCCAATACCCTGTCCATGGTGCATGAGAAGATGCCTCCTGCCCTGCACCTGTCATTGCACACACTCAGCTAGCACCATCATTAAGCACGTCCTCATCCTTGTCTCAGCGCAGCGTTCAGTTGTCCATACCCCAGTCCTTGGTACGCAAGCGCAAATACGCAGCCAATGCCCCACAGGCCACACTACTAAATTCACACATTTCTCATTTGCTTACGCTCAAAATGTTGCCTTTTAGGCTCGTGGAGACTGAAGCTTTCCGCAACTTTCTGGTGGCAGCCGACCCTCGGGACTTGGTCCACAGTTGCCACTATTTCTCCCGGTGTGCAGTCCCCACATTACACAAGCATGTATCCCACATTAGCTGTGCACTAAAAACAATGCCATTACTGGGAAAGTCCACCTAACCACGAAAAAGTGGATAAGTGGTTGTGGGCAGGGATGGTACATCTTGCTGATGGCACACAGGGTTAACATAATGGAAGCCAGGACATTGTCGGATCTTGGGATGGAACACGTCCTCCCGACGCTGAGGATTGCGGGCCCTAGGTCAATCAGGGTTGTTCACACAATCTACAGCTCCTGCACCTCCTCCTCCATCTCCGAAATGAACACATCAGTCATAAGCTGGAAGCACTGCAGCACTGCCTCAGCCCACCCAAGAAGCAACAGGCTGTGCTGAAGCCAATATGCTTAGGTGACGAGCTGCACAATGCTGAATGGTTGTGGACAGCTCTGAAAGAACAGACAGATCTGTGGCTGACACCGCTGAACCTACTTCTAGACATGGTCGTGTGTGACAATGGATGGAACCTTGTGGCGGCTGAGGTGAGGCGAGCTCAGACACATACCATGCCTGGCCCATGTGTTTAACCTCATTCAACGGTTTCTCAAAAACTACCCGGATCGGCTTGTGAAAGTACACCACCTGTGTGCCCATTTTAGATAGTCAGCTTCAGCTGCCCTTGCAGCGCTTCAGCACCTTTTGCAGCTTACAGCTCACCGACTGGTGTGATGTCCCCACGCGTGAGAACTCTACACTGCACATGTTGGGAAGGATTTGTGAGCAGAAGAGGGCAGTTGCTGACTACCAGCATCAACAAAGCCATCGGTAATCAGTTCAGACTCCAAACATAAGTCCTCAGAAATGGAAGTCAGACATATGTATCATCGTCAAACTTTGAAGACACCACCAAGATGGGGAGCTGCGATGACGCCATAATTAGCATCACCATCCCACTTCTTTGTATTCTGAAACACTCTCTGCTCACAATCAAAGAGAATGCATTGCAGGTGGAGCATGATGAGATGGAGCAAGGAACCATACAAGGTGATTACATACTGCCAGCCTCATGTCATCCCAACGTGGATTGGGCGATAATGAGAAAGAGGAGAAATTCCCTGCACAACTGTCATACTGTCTGTTCAGCATGGATGGTCTGAGGACAGGAGGAGGAGAGCGTGGTAAGTCATCCTATTGATGAGGACACAGAAGTCTTGCCTATTAGCAGTCTGGCACGCATTGCTGAATTTATGTTACAGTGCCTTTCCAGTCACCCTCGCGTTCTCAAAATTTTGGGTGATAGTCATGACTGGTTGGTGACACTTCTAGACACAAGTTACAAGGAGAAATTTCTATCTCTTATACCCAAGGCAGACAGGTCTACTAAAACGGAGCAGTACCAGAAGGCCCTTGTTTCGGAATTATTAAAAAAAAATTTCATCTGAAAACGCTGGGAGCAGAGGTCACAGTTTGTTGGACAACCAAGGAGTACAGGCAAGAGAGACATCTCCAATCCCGCAGAGGCAGGTGAACAATGTCAATGTTCTGGGAGCATTTTCTCAGACCCTCCCATTGCACAGGCTCTGAGGCGTGGGGTACTCAGACAAGGAGTGCAAAGTTTGGAAAGATGCTGGTGGAGTACCTTGCTGACCGTACCAACATCCTCCGCGATTCTTCTGTGCCTTTTAATTATTGGGTATCCATGCTGGACTCATGGCATATACTAGCTCTCTACGCCTTGGAGCTCCTGGCCTGCCCTGCCACTAGCATTTTGTCAGAGCGGGTTTTTAGTGCTGCTGGTGGAATTACGCTCTGGCAAAATTTTCAGTCTGATTTTTCTCTTTATAGGCATATTTTTTACTAAAATGGAAATTGCTCTTTTATTCTGTAAACTACTGTCATGTCTTTGAATTTCCAAGCACTAAATTTTGTATTTATTTTCAGAAAATGAGAAATGGTCAAAATAAAAAAATCCAGTGCTTGCAGACCTCAAATAATGCTGCTAAGAAAACAAGTTCATAAACATTTAGAAACAACAATACTAAGGTTTTAACTCAGGAAGAGTTCAGAAATCAATATTTTGTGGAATAACCATGATTTTTAATCACAACTTTCATGCATTTTGGCATGATTTCCACCAGTCTTTCACTCTGCTTTTGGGTGACCTTATGCCACTCCTGGTACAAAAATGTAAGCAGTTCTTTGTTTGATGGATTGTGACTATCCATATTCCTCTTGATTACATTCGAGATTTTCAATGACGCTCAGGTCTGGAGATTGGTGGCCATGACAGGGATTTGATGTGGTGGTCCTTCATCCACACATTGATTGACCTAGCTGTGGCATGGCACATTGTCCTGCTGGAAAAACCAGTCCTCAGAGTTGGGGAACATTGCCTGAGCAAAAGGAATCAACTATTTTTCCAGGATAACCTTGTATGCGGCTTGATTCATACATCCTTCGCAAAGATTAACCTGCCCAATTCCAACCTTCCTGAAGTATCCCCAGATCATCACCGATCCTCCACTAAATTTCACAGTGGATGCAAGACACTGTGGCTTGTATGCCTCTCCAGGTATCTGTCTAACCATTAGAAGACCAGGTGTTGAGCAAAGCTGAAAATTAGACTCAGAGAAAATTGTCTTACTCCAGTCCTCTATGGTCCAATCCTTACGGTCTTTGGCAAACTTCAGCCTGGCTCTTCTTCGATTCTCATTAATGAAAGGCTTTTTTCTATCTTTACATGACTTGAGCCCTGCCTCTAGGAGCCTGATACAAACTGTTCTGGCTGTGCACTTCACCCCAGCTGCCATTTACCATTCCTTTTGTAGGTCACTTGATGTCATCCTGCGGTTGCTGAGCGATATTCAAATAAGATGACGGTCATTCCAGTCAGTGGACAGTCATTTTTGCCAGTCTACAGCCTTGTTGTCCCCAGTGTCTGCTGCTTGATCTTGTTGTAATGGACTGCCATCTTAGAAATTTTAAGGATGGAGGCAACATGACGCTCACTGTATCTCTCTACTAGTAAAGCCAGATTTGAGCCCTTCTTTTCCTCACTCAAGACTTTTCTTTTCAACTCCTTTGGCATGGTTAAAAGTTATTTTTTCATTCCTAATACTTTTGGGATATTACTAGCACTTGTTTTGCCATCCAGCTTGTCCTATTGCAAGAGAATTGTTAACACCACAGCAGGGTTTTTTATACTTTCTTTCATTAAATAAGATTTGGTTCAGGTGATCACTTAATCAGAATCAAATTAAAGGGAATTTGTCACCACTTTTTTCGCATATCAAGTAAAAATATGATTGGATTCAGTGTCAACTATGCATTATACCAGTACTTTTTATACCCCTTGACTCCCCACCTTTAATCAATAAATGCCTTTTATATTCCTCCCGCGGTGTATGTAAATCTCCTTGGTCTGGTCCGATGGGTGGGGCTTATTGTTCCTCTCCCCCCTTCCTGGTTTGCTCTATGCATTTATTTGGTGTAATTCCTGCATTCATGTAGATTTAGCGCTAGTGTTGAGCGATACCTTCCGATATTGGGAAATATCGGATCGGATTGGACAGATATCCAAAAAGTATCGGATATCGCCGATTCCGATACCGGAAACCAATGCAACTCAATGGGACAGAAATATCGGAATTAAAATAAACCCTTTCTTTCCTTGTAGGTTAATTCTACATGAAGGAAAACAACTAAGAATAATGTAGAATGTATTGGGGGAGGTGGAGGAGACATTAAAGGCACAGAGGTTTAGCCCAATCAAATGGAATAGCAGGAATTTTTTTTAAGATGTTTGGAGTTACAAAGATATTGACTATGTTAAAGGGGTTGTGTAGCAATAGAGGGAGACGTTCAGAAAAGGCACATGTTGGCGGAGTGTTGGAACGGAGTGCTTCATCTAGCTTGGAGGTTGACTGAGCCCCTGACCCGGAGGACATGGCATGGATGCGGGCACCTGTATGCACAACAGACTGTGAGTAAAGCTTTGGAACTACATGCCCTGGTGTCCTCCAGTTATTCCTGCGCCAACACACTCCAGCACTGCTACATCTCTGTGCCTGGCACTGCACCATCTACGTCTCTTCACTACCTCTCCATCTACACTGCCCTGGAACTACAGCCTTACCTGTGGAGGGCCACAACATCAAAGTTGCACCACACCATCTGTCCCAGAGGATCTGTCTGCAACGTCGGCTTAACATCTTCATTGCCGAACACCACAGGTGGCGTCACGAATCATTCACTCATAAACTTTAATCATCATCCACACGTTCAACATTTCCCTTTTATAATGGACGCCCAGGGCCACGGACCGGGTCACAGCTACCGCGACATCTCCCATTGAAACCAACGGGACCGGTACCGAGTACCCCACCAGCCCTGGCGAGCGATCCAACTTGGCGGAAATACATAACAGAACAGGTTGTCCGGGCTTTTCACATAATCTCAGTGCATATCTAGGCAGCAGAATGCTGACAATAAGTAATTTACCTTCTGTGGCTAGTCTGCACGGTTTCCAAGATATCATCTCTTGCTTCTAAGATAAACATCCAGGTGGGTGTGTTCTGGCATTGAAATGAGAACTGGTCGTTTCCTCTTCCCTCACTAGTTTCACTTTCCATATATCACTGTTCAGCGTGTGTCTGGGGGAGGAGCAGCTGGGTGGTCTGCTCGCAGCCAATCACAGCCATGCCATTAGTTAACATGCCTACATGCCTAACAGGATGTGCCCACACTTCTTAGGATTCCTCATTGGCTGAATCAAATCAAACTGGCTCATAGCATTATGGGAACTTCCGATTCCGGTATTCGATATGCAAAAAGCATCGGAACTCAGTATCGGAATTCCGATACCGCGAATATCGGCCGATACCCGATATTTGCAGTATCGGAATGCTCAACACTATTTAGCGCACGTGCACATTCAATTATCCTCCCGCGCATACACCATTACATTCTATGGCCCGGAAGTATCACATTAGTGCCTCCAGAAAACAATGTTCCCAACATTAGGAAGTGGGTCTCCCATACTGTTTGCCTATGCAGTGAATGCAAGGGCTGCCAAAATTTGGAGGTACTCCAATGCCCCTTTGAAGAGACGTAGAGGAGGGCCTCATGAAAACAAAGGCGTATTGGGGTGCCAACAAATGTTGGGCAGCCCTGCCTCTCACTGCATACACAATAACAGTATAGGAGACCCACTGTTTAATAATGTGCACAAAGCATAGTCAACAGATGGCTCTCTAAGGCTGGTTTCACATTTGCGTATCTGTGCACAGCATTTGATCCGCATACATCATGTGTACATATCTTTAACATGGTGTATGCAGGGACATGCGTTCGCATTGCGCTGTTTCGCGGTATGTGGAGGGGCGCAGCGAATGCAACATGTTGCATTTTTTGAGTTGTCAAAAATCAGTCAAATATGCGCAGGAATGCACATGAGTACATCAAAAAATGCATTACTGTCTATGGGAACGCATTGGTACGCAATGACATGCGTACGCATGCATTCGAAACGCATTCGCACTTCAGACTGAACATGTCCAGGAAGTTGTTTTCACTTCCACTCCTATCGAGTCCTCTTCCCCCAATGGGTCCTCTGCCAATGTTTCTGACCCAATTCTCCAATTGACTACCACTTCCCCTGTAACAACTTCCCCAACCACTCCTAGCCTACCTTCACAGCCCAACACCCCCAGGTCCTCAATGTAACTCCCTCCCGCAGATCCCAAAAGCAAAGCCCTTTTTTTCTTGTTTGTCAAATTTCCTTTTGTTGTTATGTTTGTTAATAAAAATTATTTTGTTCACAATACCGGTTTCTTTATCTTTATTTAAACATGTGTGCATTGTTGATTGAAGTATTAACGGGTGTTACTGTCCAGTCAAGGTGTTGGTATTAAAGCCAGCAAACAGTACAGGTACATAACATTACAGGTACAGTTTACGCAGCGGCTTAAACCATTTTGTCTTGCCATGCCAGATGTCCAATATTCGAAACAAAGTAGGCAGCAAATTTATCCCTCATTTGGGCAACTTCCACTATAGTCGTCAGAAGGTGATATTGGTAATCCTGCAATGTGGTATTAACAGGTTCCTCAAGTTCTAAATTGGGTCGCTCTTTTGCCAGGATGTAATTGTGCATAACACATGCTTTCACAACCTCATCAATTGTCTCAATTTTAAAATTGATAGCTGTACCCAAAATGCGCCATTTAGATACCAGCACTCCAAAGGCACACTCCACAGTTCTTCGTGCCCTTGTCAGTCGGTAGTTGTAAATCCTTTTACAACTTGAGTACGGTTTTATGAGGCTGACACACATTTGAAACACATCATCCCAAACACAGCAAATGGCATTGGCAGTCTCAGTGTTCAGAAGAGAATGTGACTTTAGAAAATTGAAATCATTACCATACAAACGTTGGCCCATGACTGAGTTTTTGAAAGTCTGGGAGTCATTTCCTCATCCAAATGAGCCAACGTTCATGGCGACAAATCGACAGTTTGCATCTGCAATTGTCATGAGAACAAATGAAAAGTGTTTTTTGTAATTGAAATACTCGGATCCACTTCCAGCTGGTTTCATAATCCGAATGTGTTTGCCGTCCACAACCCCCAAACATTTTGGAAAATTGCAAATGTCCAGAAATTTTGCAGCATTTTCCAGCCAGAGTTCAGTTGTGGGTTGGGGTAGGAATTCTTCATGGAGAACATCACATAAAGCACTGCAGATGTCTCCAACAATCCCAGAAAGGGTGGACACTCGAATCCAGAAATGAAAATGTAGAGATAAGGTCTTTCCGGTAGCCTGGAATCTGCTAAACAGAAAATGGGAAAAAAATAAGTACATGGCTTTTCAAACAATAATTCTAACGACATGTGTTTGTTTATCAAAATTATGTACCTCAGTGTCACCAACAGACGTTCCTCCACAGGAATTGCTCGATGTAGTTGTGTGTCCTGCCTGGTGATGGATCCTCGGACACGTTGCAGCAAGTTATCGAAGCTCTGTTCCGACATTCTCGTGTACTCGAAAAACTTCTCAGTGCTTTCACGCAGATCTGTGTACAACGAGTGGTAGGCTCTCTCAGGTTTCTAAGATGGGGTGTTGCCAATAGCGACGACGATGTCTTCTCCATCTTTCTCTTTCTTCTTTACAAGCCAAAGCAAAGGCAACAGTCAATTTCAATTGCAAATCAAGATTAATAAGGAAGCTCGCCACTCTAAGATCCATCTTGCAGCTGGATACAGACGTGGATGTCATCTGTGCAGTGTGTCTATATATAAAATTCCCATGAGACACGTCCATCGGTTGTCTGGTGTCAAGGAAACTCTACTGGAAAAGCATTGGAAATATTGAACTCATGTGCAGAAACAACAACGCAAACACATACAAAAATGCATAGATGCATGCACACGCAACTTTTTTTGCCGTTACGCGTAAGATTATGCAGATAAAAAATGCTGCGTATACATGCGTTTTGCATGCATTTGTGCATGCGGATGATACGCTGCGGACTCGAACGCTAATGTGACCCTAGCCTAAGAATAGTGAGGGCTGCCTGATGGTCCTATAAAAATAGGCTTTGTGACTTTCAGAGTCCCTCCTACATTAATGAAACAGGATGTGTCTGATGTGTGACACACCTCATGGCCAGATAAGGCTGTAAAATGTTAAAATGACATTTCCCAATGAATGCATTTGTCTTGGTTGAAAGGAATGCTAAAGTTCCAAAACGCATCAGAAACGCTACGTGTGAACATAGCCCAAGGTGTGGAGGAGCATTTTTGTTTTTGGATATTTCTTTTGCCTTATTTACAAGTCATTACCCTGGAAAGGATGTTCTTTACCATATTTCCCAGGAAAATTCATTTTTGTATGTTTTATCTGTAAAAGTGGCGTAAGACTCACATTGTTCAAAACAGTGACCTCGTAGTCAGAAATGCTTCCAGGGGTCTTCCCCATGCTGTTCCCTTGTCATTTGAACACTGTTCCCATCGATTTCCTCAATTTCTAGTTGCTCTGCATGCCGCCGGAGGGGCCGCTGGAAAAATGCTCGAGTTTCCCATAGACTTACATTGGGCTAGTTGCACCCGAGCATTCCAATTTGTGCGACCCGTGCAATGAGCACCCGAGCATTTTAGTGCTCACCCATCACTAGTTAGAAAGTCTTCTATCTCTGTCCCATACATCCCTACATTTACCCAGTGAACAGTTAGGCAGCTGTAATCATCCTGGCCGTGCTTATTGGTCCACGTTTTGGTGGTTATGTGGACCTTGCCACTGATGTTACGAGTGCACATCTGATTTGATCCACAACATGTTTGTGCAGGGCAGGGATGGCCCACCTGGAAAAGTAGTGGAGGCTGGGAACAATGTATTGCAGGACAACCACCACCATCACTTTTTCAAAACTATCAGTCTACACCAGCCGAAATGACAGCATTACAAAGGCCCGTCATTTGCAAATGCTGTCATTCAGGACCATGGCTCATGATAGCTAGGGGGGTATTTCTATTTGAGGATTTGGGGAATGGAAAGCTGAACAATTGGGATGGTGTGTATGTAAGGGGTATGATATATTACGTTTGTTTATGCCTCTGCCTCTCTTTCGTCCCAGTACCATATATAATTAGTGTCTGTATATTTGTAATATATGATAGTACTGCTACACAACTTAGTGTATTACCACTCTTAAACAATGGTACTGCTACACTGCTATGTGTATTACCGTGTCCTACTGAATGTATATATGTATAATGCTATGCTTGTGTAAGGATGCTATGTATAGTGTACAGGGTAGATGTAGTGTTCATGTTTGTCCACTAGATGGGGGCATTCTAGTGTACTTAATTATAATATAGGAGTTAGTTAGTCAATAGTTAACTAGGAAGGCATGCTGCAGGGTAAGCAGCAGCTTTTCCTGAAGTGTAGTTAGTTTGGGCCAGGTTGCCCTTCTGTGAGCATAGGCCTAAGAGCCCAGGGTTAATTCCCAATTCTCTTGCATGGGCTTAAGTGCTTAGGAGTAATGTAGCGGCTCCATAACGTTCAAGCTAGAACCCCAGCCAAGCACAGCACCAGGCCAGGAAAGCAGCAGGCCAGTACAGCAGGAATTCACAGTGGACTATGTTGTGAACTCATTTTCAGGTTTACCTCTGGCTTCTGGTGAGGGTGGTGGAGCTGGCTGTGTTGACAGAGTCGTGAGTTCTCCATCCGGGCTCCCTCTAGTGGTGACAGTAGGTAATGAAGCTGATCTAAACAGCAGAGAGCTGCCACCTGAGGAGGAGGACTGTGAGTGGAAATCAGGAGTCTCTTACTGGATTTAAGTCAGCCGACTCCCTAATTTTGTGCTGGTGATTTTTTCCTGCCCTGAGGTTCTGGTTTCCAGTTCTGTTCCTGCCTTCTCAAGCTAAGTGTGCTCTGCTATTTTTTCACATGAGATTTGGTCTGGTTTACTCAGTTTTTGTGGTCAGCCAGTCCCTGCTGGGGCTGTGCTGATTTTCCATTCTTATGCCAGTTTGCTTTTTGTCCCTGATCAGATTGGTCTCTTTTTGCTCAGTCTTCAGAATATACCAGAGTGCTGATATAGGGAATTGAAGTCTAGCGACTTCAGGGTTTTTGTTATCAGAAAGTGTTGGACTTTTTTGGCAGGGTTTTGTGCGTGATTGCAGACAGTATCTTTCCTTTCTAGTTAGTGTGGGCCCCATCGTTTGCTCAGCCTATTTTTCTATCTGTGTTTGCGTTTTCATCTTGTCTCACTGACAATACATGTTTTGGGGGCTGTCTTTTGCTTTGGGGTCTGCTCTGGGGCAGTTTAGATTTCCCCTTTTCTTGCTTTAGGCTTATTTAGTTCTCTGGCTGTGACGAGGCGTCTAGGATCATCATAGGTACGCTCCACGGCTACTGCTAGTTGTGTGGATAGGATCAGGGGTCTGCAATCTGCTTAGTTACCAACCTCTCTGGTTTTCTGTGGCTTAGCTTGTTTTTCCTCCTCGGTGACTCATTCATAACAGGACTAGGAACAATGACTTGAGACAGAAGTAGTGACAAAGTGGGGACACAGGTAGCTCCAGGATGTGGCAACTTATCACTTGGGCTGATACCCTCAGATCCAGGGTGAAACAGCTGAGGGAACTTCCAGATACAGTGAGTTTGAACCAGGAGGATGCTGTGCCATTGCAAGGGACAGTACAGAAGGGCAGGTCGCTCGCCATGTGGCAACTGACTTTGGAAGCTGATGTCTTATGTGTGGGGCGAAACAGACAGATTAAAGTCTACCCGTAGCAGAGCTAAACAGGGAGGACGCTGAGGACTCTTCTGGGACAGTCCGACCCGGGTACATGCTGTGTGACAGTGAGAGAAGTGCAGGGAGAGATGAAGAAATGTGTATTGTGAAACCTGTGATTAATGCTGTGAAGTACATGGATATGCTGTGTAATGAAACCAGTAAAGTTGTTCATGTAAAAGTTGGAATGGACTGTGTCTCAGTTAATGCAAAGCCGTCTGGAGAGGGTCTCCTGCAGCAGAGGGAAGACCTTGAAGGAGCTGGACCTGGAGACACAGGTGTGTTGACTATTGGGCATTGTTTTCATGTAAGAGGAGGCCAGGGCACAGATGCAGCAGAGTGCTCGGCCATGACTACACCCCTGGCTGACTCTTAAGTGTAGATGCTTCATGACACTGGTGGTGGTGATGCCGTCACATCCTCTCTTTGTGGGAAGGCAGGTGGCCCTGTTGATCATGAGCAGATGGAACAGGCCGAGACGGCAGGAGAAGATGGAGCAGGAGGAGGCTCAGATCTGTCATGCTTTTTAAGGTGTGTACTCCACTGCACCTCGTACTTGGAATTCAGATAACTCATCATGCAGGTGGCGCTAAGGTTCAGAAAATGTATGCCTCACTTCAGGGTCTAATGGTACAGAGTGTAAAATCACCCGTAGCTTGTCGGCAGCACATTCCCTGAAGAAATACCATGCCAGGGTGCTCTTTTGAGCTGTTTTTTGGTGTGCTGATTTTAGGGGTGCAGTGGGCAGTAGTAGCCAACGTGTTGGCTAAATGCGACCCACTCTGCCTTTGCACCCTGATCCCTGTTTTGCAGTACTGCTGTGGCAGTGTGGCCACTTCTTTTCATCCAAACTGGGCACATCACTAGGATGGCCTCCACTCTATGTGGGGCCTAGGACCTCATCATCCCTTGTATGATCTTCCACAAACTTCTCAGCCCTGCCCTTCTTTCCAGTTTGCACACTGCAGAAAGACATTGCAGTAGGCAACTGAGTTTCATCATCTGACATGTCCACTGACCAAGTACACTAGCTCTCCCACATAAGTGCTTGGTCATCAGTGAACTCAAGTCTCTTCCACTTCTGGGGCCAGGCTAGGTGGATGGCCCATGGAACCTCAGCCATCAGAGTCATGAAAAAGCATAAAGGTGTGTGCACACATTGCGGATTCTGCTGTGGATCCGCAGCGGATTTGGCCCTGCAGATCCACAGAAGTTTCTGCTGCAGTGCACAGTACCATTTAAGTCAATGCAAAATGAAAAATGCAGTGCCCACAGTGCAGATTTTTCTTTGTGCGGATTCTGCAGCGGTTTGGCACCTGCTCCATGACAGGTGTCAAACCGCAGGCAAATCCGCAATAGATCCGCAGGTCTTTTGACCTGCAGATTTACCTGCGGATGTAGACAAATATGCGTGCAAAAATCTGCAGCAGAATCCGCAACGTGTGCAAACACCCTAAGAAACTGCTGCATGAGTTGGGGCTTAGACTGCTTGGCTGATTAGCAATGGAGTGACTTGGAAGACAGATGACAATGGTCCTCAGGTGCCCATTGAGCACTTTCTGCAGTGGACAAAAATGTAAAGGAACTAGAGGCACTCTCAGCCATCCAACTGAACACCATTTCAACATCTTGTGTCTTCAGTATTCCTGCAGCGGTATTTGGGCCTACAAAGATGCATAACGTACTGTTGCCTGCGTACGACAGAGGAAGGTGTTGCACTTGGTCACGTAGCAGGTATAGAACAACCACATCCTCTCATTGCATCACCTCCACCATCACCACAATCAGAAGCTACACCAGCACCATTATGGCCACAACCAAGTGTTTTATCTAAGCACTACTCGCAAAGAGTAGATTTATTTGTAACAGTACTAGAAAACACACAGTGCTCCTGAAAAAAAAATGTTCTTTGTGTCTAGAAATGGCAATAAGATTGATGCCAATTATTTATTTCCCAGACTACTAAAAAAGACACTAGTCCAGAAAAAAATTTTGTACTTAAAAATGACAACTAGATGGCTGAGGGTATTGTAATCTTTATAGGAGGGGAAGATATTTCAGATAGTAACCTGGGCACAAACAAAGAAATTGGGGGTGAGGTTAGAATAGTTAATTTAAGAAAGAAAAGAGGTAGAGAGAGATACATAAAGTGCCTGTACACCATGCCAGAAGCCTCACCAACAAAATGGAGGAATTAAAATGAATTTTGTTGGAACATAATTATGACATGTTGGGGATCTCTGGACAAGAGCTATGACTGGGCTTTTAATTTACAGGGCTATAGTCTAGTCTATAGTTCAGAAATGACCATATAAATAAACAAGGTGTTTATATGCGAAATCATCCTTAAAACCCATCCTGCGTGATAATATATGTAAATCTAATGAAAATGTAGAGTCCCTGTGGGAGGAGATAATTGAAGGTGGAAAAAATAATAAATTATTGATAGGAATTTGTGGCACCCCAGGAGTCCAGTTGCCACAGTGACATTGCCTCCCTCACAGGGAGTGATGTCATGCCTGGAATGGAAGCAAGGAGGGTTTCCCTAGCCAGATAACACAAGCATACAACACCTTTCCTGACTCCAGACCAGAAACCTAGTTTCAGGAAAGCTTCCTTATTAGTTCTGGCCTGGAGGTGGGGTTAGTCCGTCTGTGAGAGTCTGTACAAGGAACAGGAGCTGTTAGGAGCTCATCTCAAGAGCATAGTGAAGAGTGAGGAACGTGGAAGTTTAGCAAAGTCTGGGGATTCGAGCGGTAACCAAGCTCACCCCAGGGAAGAGCGCTTGACACCGGATGCTGGAGTCCATGGCTCCACGGGTACAACAATCCCACCAGCCATATCCATAGGGCAGGAGACTGCAGGCCTCCTGGTCCCATCACACACCTGAAGGCACAGCAGCATACCAGAGCCGAACCCACCACAAAGGAGTGACACCTGTAAATGGCTCAAGCTGCCTGCCATACAGGCAAGGACTAAAGAACAGTAGGAAACAGAGGACTGAGCATAGCTTCAGACAGCAAGGACCTCAGAGAACAGTGCAGTAAGGAGGCCTCCAACACCATCTAGCTTAGGGGATCCCAAATTGCTTCCAGGCTGCCTGGATCTCCATTACCATCTGTAATCAGTGCCCTGGACTGCACCACAAATCATGAGTAAAAGTGTGAAGACTGCACCCTGCTGTGTTTAGAGTTATTTATTGCACCATCCCCTCTGCACTACAACCATCACTCTACACTACAACCATCAACACTTTCTTTAGCATCATAAGTGCCCTGGGACTTAGAGCTGTACCAACTCTGCTGTATCATTATCAGTCCCAGCGGTCTCATTAAGAAGCGTCGGCTATCCTTTGCCGAATACCACAAGTGGCGTCACGAACTGTATCTAATAAACTTATTTCCCATTTATCATTTTCATTGGACTCCCAGGGCCACTGACTGGGTCACTGCTGCTGTACATATCCCCTTAAGAACCGGCCCTGGTGGGCACTCCAGGTTTGTTATAGATCTCCAAAAATAATGGAAGCAACAGAGAATATCCTCGTAAAGCAAATATATGAAGCAGCGACTCAAGAAGTCATTATTATGGGGTCTTCAACTACCCTGAAATACACTGGGGAACAGAAACCTGCAGTTCCAGCAAAGGTAATAGGTTTTTGACAACTAAGAGAAACAATTACCTTTCACAACTGGTTCGGGACCCAATGGGGGGGTATTGCTAGACCTAATATTATTCAACATGCCAGACCGCATCTACTATATATTCGTCTAATTCTGTCTATCTGGTTGTAACGGAAATCCCGCGTTGCTGATTGGCCGGGCGCAACCAATCAGTGACAGGCGCAGTTAGGCCGTGAATTGGTGCAGAATTCGAATGACGCACACCACCGCTAAAATCGGGAGATCTGCAGCGCTAGCCTGCTGATCTCCCGACGGTTGCCACAGGTTATCTCCTGCCGCACGGATTTGCCGCAATCGGATATTGGCGTGGAATTTAAAGGGGATCTGTCACCCTATTTTGACACCGCCATCATGGGCTTATCTACAGCATTCTGTAATGCTGTAGATACGCCCCCGATAAAACCTGAAAGATAAGAAAAAAAAAAGAGTTAGATTATACTCACCCTGGCGTTCGGTCCGATCCGCCGTCCCGTCCGGTGCCTCCCATCTTCATACGATGACATCCTCCTTAATGCTTCTCCCTCAGCTCCTGCGCATGCGTACTTTATCGGCCCTGTTGAGGGGAGAGCAGAATACTGCAGTGCGTAGGCGCCGGACCTCTCTGACCTTTTCTGGCACCTGCGCACTGCAGTGCTTTAGTCAGCCCTCAACACAGGGCAGATAAAGTACGCATGCGCCGGAGCTGAGGGAGAAGCAAGGAGGAGGACATCATCGTATGAAGATGGGAGGCGCCGGACCAGACCGCGACATCCACCGCACCAGCCCCCGCCCCCAGTGAGTATAATCTAACGTGTTTTTCTTATTTTTCAGGTTTCATTGGGGGATTATCTACAGTATTACAGAATGCTGTAGATAAACCCCTGATGGCGGTGGCCCCAGCTTATGGAGCAAAAATGGGGTGACAGATTCCCTTTAAATAAACTACAGACATATTCTACAGTACCCGATGCGTTAGAATCGGGCCTCCATCTAGTATCAAATATAAGGATTGGGGGTCACTTGGGTAATAGTGATCACACAATAATAAGTTTTCATGTATCCTTTAATAAGATGTGTAGAAGAGGGGTTAGGCCGGGGTCACACTAACCGACGCAAAATACGGTCCGTAGTTTACATGCGTAATACGGATGAATGACCCCTAAATTGTGCTCCGTATGTCATCCGTAAGCAAGGCGTGGTCGCGTATTTTGCGCATGTCAGCATCTGTATGGAATCCATATGGAATCCGTATTGCGAGATTTTCTCGCAGGCTTGCAAAATGGACATTTAACGGTTTTGAGGCATACTAACTATTTAAATCATTAGCCTGCACCCTATTTATTGCCTCAGGAACAGGTGGCTGCCTCCATTCTGTCCATTTGTGACCTTGCCTTCACTAGGTGTGCTGCTGTTGTATGTGCAACATGGCAGACAGTCTGACTTTCAACACAACTGAGCAGGTTCTCTTCAACTGGCTTTTGTCACTCCGCTTTGGTCAACCATACCCAGTAATAGTGGATCCGCGGAGGAGGAGATGCATGTGGGTACATCCACTTTTGAGGCAACGACTCACAAGAGGTCATTTTCACCGCCTCTATTCTTCTCTGCGGGAGCATCCTGCAAAATTCTACCAATACTGTCGCATGAGCCTTGCAACATTTGATCGACTCTTGGAGACAGTGCGCCCTGGGATAGCCTTTCAGGACACAAGAATGCGCAAAGCTATATCTGCAGAGGAGCGTCTTCTACTCACATTACAGTATGTACTACACAACCACATTATCTATGTTGATGATGTGTTGCCCAAAGTATGTATTTTTTGCTTCATGGACTAATTTTAATGCCCTCATCTTATTCCAGATATGTTGAAACTTACAGACCAGAATGTTATGTGTAAGATGTACTGAATATCACTTAGTCATTGTGCAACAAGATATGTGTGTGTTATTAGATGTGAATTCATAACAAGTTTTGTATGTATGTACCTTTTTTTTGTTTAATTTGTGCATTCTAAAAGGTTCCTTTTCTGTTGTTCTTCAGCTTCCTGTCCACTGGCCTGTCTTATGCCGCCCTCCACCACGATTTTCTGATTGGAAGATCTACCATTTCTGGCATAGTCAGGTCAACATGTAGTCAAATATGGTCAAGACTACATCAACTCGTCATGCCCGAGCCCAGGATGGAAGACTGGTTGAGGATATCAAGGGACTTTGACGAGGAATGCCAGTTTCCTAATTGTACTGGTGCCCTTGATGGCAAACATATCCAGGGGCGTAAGCCGCCAAACTCTGGCTCCCAATTCTTCAATTATAAACAATACTTTTCTGTTGTATTGTTGGCTCTGGCCGACCCTCAATACAAGTTTATATTTGTTGACATTGAGGCCTATGGAAGGACGGGAGACCCTCGAGTCTTCAATACTTCCATTATGGCTCGGCGGCTACGCACCAACCAGTTTGATCTACCTTCACCACGCCAGCTACCAGGCTCCACTAAAAAATCTGTCCCTTATGTCATTGTGGCAGATGAGGATTTTCAGTTAACGCGCAATGTCATGAGGCCATATCCCCGGCGCAACCGTGACCACAGGCGCAGAATTTTTAACTTGTGCCTATCACGTGCTCGGTGACTGGTGGAGTGTTCCTTTGGCATTCTTTGTGCCAAATGGCGGGTACCCCAGTCTGCCATTCAGCTGAGTGAACAAAATGTTAATGAAGTAGTTAAAGCCTGTGTGGTTCTTCCTAACTTCACCTGAATACATGATTGTTCCTCCTCTGGTGGTGTTGTGCGTGGGTTGGCCAATGTGCGCAGGGCGAGACCACCTATCAACCCTCAACGTAGAGCGCTCTCTGGTCTCAAAGTGCGTGATATTTTCACAAATTACTTTAGGTCACCTGAGGGGGAAACGTCTTGGCAAGAGCATGCTGTATCTATGTTATAATTTTGTGGTTTATGTGTGTCTAAATATATATATTTCTATCCCTTCTGATTCTATGACTGTTTAATTGCATTGGTAAGCGTATGTTAGTTTGCTGACACTGTTTTTTAGAATTGAGACAGAGACGTAAAATGTAGTAGCCAAATGTTTACTTGACCCTTTTTTTTTTGTTGTTTTTTTTAAATCAAAACATATTATTGCCATATAAGAACTGTGGCAATGTGGCAAATTGGCCTTTTTGCAGATGTGAACATTTTTTTCACAAACAATTTTTCACACATTCAAAAATACAGCATAATGCAATACCAAAATGGCTACATTATAAATTTTGGCAATTTGGGGAAGGAGAAGGCGGAAGACCAGCCTGTGGTTGCTGCTGGCTACTTTGCCCAACATCGCCCTGTGTGGGAGCATACTGTTGCCCTTGATGTGGGTATTGTACTGCCTCCTGGGATTGGGCTTGGTACTGGCCAGAGTGATACAGAACAGGGGCATCTTGTTGGCTCAGGTAGGCCCGTGTCTCATACCCACCAATATAGCCATGTCGTCCCCAACCAGGTTGGGACCAGCCTCCAACACTGGGTGGGAAAAAGTGGCCATATTGGTGGGGTTGGCTAGAGGCAGACATATGTTGCTGGTGTTGTAAAGGTTGGGTAGGGGGAGGAAGGGGGTGAGGTGTTGGCTCACGTATTTGAGGATCCTCAGAGCCTGCTTGAGCAATCATCTGTGTGGGTGGTCTAAGGCGCATTAGATTTCTGTGTGAAAGCTGCCACCTCTCCAGATATTCAAACAACTCATATGGGGCATTGGGGGTGTGCTTGCATCAAGCAGGATCTGAAAACATCCTCGAATACGGAGCCTCACCTCACGGGAAAGGGCACGAAAATAAAGGGCCAGGCTACGTGAGTATGCCTCCTCGCCACTCCTGGAACGCTGCTGACATTCCCGCCTGTATTGGTCGCGGATGCTGCGCCACGTCTCATCACATCTTCCACTGCAATGTGACAGGAAATATTATCAATTTCACATATTTGATATGTCAAATTTGCTACCAGTAGCCTAGGCATGTGGCCTTCTGAGGTGTGCTTTCTACCCAGGGAGGCATATCTAATTGGCCCATCCAGCCCAGATACACAGGGTCACAATAGTTCATGTATCAAGTAACTACAGTTAATAACTTGGTTGGCTAGTAGGATGAGGAGCTTGTGGCCTGTGACAAATGATGGCAGTGTCAAACCATGGGTCACATCAAAATCTACCCGCCTCATGAGGAAAAAAGTACAAGCACAGAAAGGGGGGGTGGCCGATTCTATATGCATCTTTTGATGTGAGGTATTTTTAAACAGTTTTTGGGTTGTACTTACTCAGTTTCTGCTGCTCCTCTCGTGGCCGATCACCAAAATCATGGAACATCTGGCGACATATGCGCCTCCATGACGCCTCCTTTCTTACCCGGTTGGCATAATGGGCATCACGTTGTCCCAGAGTTCTGGCCGCTCCTGCACTAATACAACAAGCATCTCCACATTGAGGAAATATGGCGCCATGACGCTGCTGTAATCCATGGAGGCATACTTCCTGGATGTCTGGAGCACTTTTTGAGCTCATTTGCATGTCTAGGCTTCCTGATGATGGATTTGGCTGGTGACAGGAAATGTGCCAAAGACCTGCGTATTTCTCGCAAGTCACACGTGTGGTCTGTGTGTAATCCGTATTTTTTTGCGCACCCATAGACTTGCATTCGTGTACTACGGGCATAGTACGCTGACAATCGCAGCATGCTGCGATTGGCATGGACCGTAGAATACGGACGAGAAATATACGGCTGTTGGGAGCAAACCCATAGAGAATCATTGGTCCGTGTGTAATGCGTGCTTTTAACGCCTCTCACTCATCCGTATTCCTCTCTAGTGTGACCCCGGCCTTACAAGGACACTAAACTTCAGGAAAGCAAATTTCCAACGGATGGGATATGATCTTAATACAATAAACTGGGATGTTTTCCTGAGACATAAAAGTACATAAGGAAAATGGGAGACGTTTATTAGCATCCTGACTAGGACCTGTGCACAGTATATACCCTATGGGAATAAACATGCTAGAAATAGGAGGAAACCACTTTGGCTAAATAGAGCTGTAAGGGGTGCAATAAGTGACATAAGAAAGCATTTAGAGAATTAAAGCAAGTAGGTAGTGATGAGGCATTAAATACAGATTAAATAAATTCTATAAAATGCAAATCAAGGCAGCAAAGATTGAGACAGAGAGACTCATTGTCAGAGAGTAAAAATAATCCCAAAATATTCTTTAAACTACATAAATAGTAGGAAACTAAAAAATGATAGTGTTGGTCCCCTTAAAAATAGTCTGGATGAAATGGGGGCTGAGGATGAGGAAAAAGCCAATATACTAAATGAATTTTTTTATTTACACAAGAAAATCCCATAACAGACAACACGATCAGTGATAACAAAAATTCTCCATTAAATATCACCTGCTTAACCCAGCAGAAAGTACGTTGGTGTTTAAAAAACACTGAAGTTGACAAATCCCCGGGCCCGGATGAGATACACCCCCCGAGTACTACAGTCATAGATAGACCATTATTCTTAATCTTTAAAGATTCCATAATAACAGGGTCTGTACCACTGGACTGGCGTATAGCAAATGTGGTGTCAATATTCAAAAAGGGGACAAAAACTGAACGTGGAAATTATAGGCCAGTGAGCTTGACCTCTACGGTGGGTAAAATCCTGGAGGGTATTCTAAGAAATACTATACTGGAGTATCTGGAGAAGAAGAACCTCATGACCCAATATCAACATTGGTTTACGAGGGACCGTTCCTGTCAGACTAATTGTTAGGTGTCAGGTTTCTGCATCTGCTCAGCAGGAATCCAGAGCCTCACATTCTGCAGTCTCCTGCTGTCTATCTACTGCAGAGGAGGTTACTTTGCAGCAGACAGCTCCAGAGACTAAGTCCCTCTGTGCTCCTACTGGGCATGCTCACGAGACGATCTCCCATTGGAGATCGGGAGTCATATGCTCAGGTCCTGTTTCTGATCTCATTGGTCCATCTCGGAGATCTGGAAGGTCCCGCACAGCTATAAAAAGCGCGCATGACCGTTCGGCCATGCGCTAGTATAGGCTATACTTGCTAGATGTGTGAATGGTGACTGACTCATTTGAAATGCCTTCCCTCTAATATTACGCATGTGGATAGGGAATTAGTTCAGCAGTTAGTGGCAAGCCTTAGGCCACTGTGCACACCGCACCTCTACGCTAGCGTCCGACATTGTGCTTGCTTTCTAGCTTTGTCGTCGAGCGGCAGTGTCCTACGCCGCGCTGCAGCCCTTCTTGGCGCTCGCAGTAGCGACGCCGCACACACGGTAGGTCTAGACGGACGCAGCGCCTCTGTCTTAGGTCCTGCTCCTGTGACCAGATACCGTGTGTGCATTTACCTGAGGCCTGTGACACTAACAGGCTCAGCATTTTTGTATGTTTATGCTGCGGCACCTCTGTGTGTGAACAGAGCTCGCTTTGCGCACTTCGGGTGAAATTGAACCCGCGCGCATTATACCGCCATTTTGCTCATCTGTCATTACCTAACAGCGGTGTAACACCTACTGCACGGTGGACCATGAGCGGCGAACGCACTTTAGTATTTATTTTTATTTAGTGCGTTCCGCCGTTCCTAACACTAATATGATAAGCTTTTATGAAGAGGTAAGTTCTGGACTGGACCAAGGGAATGCAGTGGATGTGGTGTACATGGATTTTCAAAAGCTTTTGATACGGTGCCACACAAAAGGAGGATACATAAAATGAGAACAATGGGGATGGAGGAAAATATGTGTAAGTGGGTTAAGAACTGGCTCAGGGACAGGAAACAAAGGTGATTATTAATGGAGCACACTCAGACTGGGTCACGGTTAGCAGTGGGGTACCACAGGGGTCAATATTGGGCCCGCTTCTTTTTAACATTTATTAATGACCTTGTAGGGGGCATACAGAGTAGAATTTCAATATTTGCAGATGACACTAAACTCTGCAGGGTAATCAATACAGAGGAGGACAATTTTATATTACAGGAGGATTTATGTAAACTAGAAGCTTGGGCTGATAATTGGCAAATGAGCTTTAATGGGGATAAATGTAAGGTCATGCAATTGGGCAGAGGATATAAGATGTATAATTATGTGCTTAATTGTAAAACACTGGGCAAAACTGTTACTGAAAAAGACCTGGGTGTATGGGTGGATGACAAACTCACATTTAGTGGCCAGTGTCAGGAAGCTGCTGCAAAGGCAAATAAAATGATGCATTAAAAGAGGCATAGATGCTCATGAGGAGAACATAATTTTACCTCTATATAAGTCACTAGTGCGACCATACTTAGAATACTGTGTACAGTTCTGGTCTCCGGTGTATAAGAAAGACATAGCTGAACTGGAGCGGGTGCAGAGAAGAGCAACCAAGGTTATTAGGGAACTAGGGGGTCTGCAATACCAAGACAGGTTATTACACTTGAGGTTATTTAGTTTGGAAAAACGAAGACATAGGGGTGATCTTATTACAATGTATAAATATATTTGGGGACAGTACAAAGACTTTTCTAATGATCATTGTTCTCTTAGACCTGAGACGGTGACAAGGGGGCATCTTATACGTCTGGAGGAAAGAAGGTTTAATCATAATCACAGACACGGATTCTTTACTGTAAGAGCAGTGAGGCTATGGAACTCTCTCCCGTATGATATTGTAATGAGTGATTCACTACTAAAATTTAAGAAAAGACTGGATGCATTTCTTGAAAAGTATAATATTACCACATGAGTTTTATTTTGCCTTCCTCTGGATCAACATGTTAGGCTATGGGTTGAACTAGATGGACTTAAAAACTATGTTTCTTTGAGGCCAATTATTTATTTCCCGAACTATGAAAAAACACTAGTCCAGAAAAAATATTTTTTGGGCATAGAAATGGCAACGAGACGATTGATGCCAATTATTTCTCAGACTACTAGAAATCACAAGGCATCTTAACCCCTTCATAACCTGAGCTTTTTTTGGTTTTGAGTTTTCACTCTTCTTCTCAGAGCCATATTTTTTTATTTTATAGTCAATATGGCCATGTGAAGGCTTATTTTTGGCGGGATGAGTTGGACTTTTGAATGACATCATTGGTTTTTCCATGTCATGAACTAGAAAATGGGAAAAAAAAATCAAAGTGCGTTGAAATTGCAAAAAAGTGCAAACCCACACTTGTTTTTTGTTTGGCTTTTTTGCTAGGTTCAATAAATGCTAAAACTGACCTGCTGTTATGGGTCAGATTCCTGCTTCTGCACAGGAGGAATCTCGAGCCTTGCCTTCTGCGGGCTCCTATTCAGTCTCAGCCACAGAGAAGGCTGCTCAGCAAAGACATCGTTCCCGGCATCTTGATCAGGCCAGTGCTGTTGGATCAGTTGCTGCTGTCATCTCAGGGTCAGTGATTGCAGACTACACTGGTCAGCAGCAAGCAGCTCCAGGGACTAAGTCCTTCTTTCGGGCTACTGACCATGCCCGTGGAACGACCTCTCATTGCAGGTCGGAGGTCACATGCTCAGGTCCTCAATGAGCTTGGATTGGACCATCAAGAAGGTCCTAGAAGGACGCTGCTATAAAAGGTTCGCATGGCTGCTCGGCCATGCGCTAATATAGACTCTGATGGCTAGTTGTATGTGTGATGACGGATGTATGAGACTGGTGACTGACTCATTATGAAACCCCTACCCTCGGATGTGTATGAGTTAGGGTTTAGGGAGATAGTCAGCATCAGTAGTGGCATAATCTATGTGACACAGAGCATCACACTCTCCACACGAGCATTAGCACCAGTCAACACAAGGCACCACTGGACTGCATGTGCAGCAGCGTTCCTCGCAGCAGCGCCATGCGCAAGTCAAGCGCTTACCTCTTTGCTCTGGGTGGTTAGTGGCATCCGTTGAACCGATGCAGTGTGCACGTGATGCGATTATACTATTTTAGTTCAGGCATCGCAGTTGTGGTGTCGAGCACTAGTGGGAATAGAGGGACTCTAACCCTGTGTGCTTGGGACAGAGTCCTGTGTTTCTTAACTAGTGTTCACCTTGCCGAGCTCTGTGAAGTCAACAGGCTCTGGCACTTGCGTTCTGCGGCTCTGTGCAGTAACAGAGTTCGCTCCTCTACACACCGGGTCAGCGGTTACCCTGCCGGTGTTCGGTCAGTGTTCGCCACCACCGAGCAGCAGTATACCATCTTTGCACGGTGGACTCCGGGATGTGAACGCACTTTATTATTATATTTTTTTGGGTGCATTACGCCAACCCTAACACCTGCCATTATGATTCTCCAGGTCATTATGAGTTCATAGACACCAAACATATCTAGATTCTTTTTTTATCTAAGTGGTGAAAAAAATTCCAAACTTTGCTAAAGAAAAAAATTGCGCCATTTTCCGAGACTTAAACCCACCAAAATTCCCTTACTATATGGGATGAAATAACATATCCAACAACGCAATGAGGTATAATCAACAAAAACCCTGCTATGTCAATTCAGACAAGAAGGGTCAAAGAGTATTTTTAGATACAAAAATTATTTTATTACAAAATACAAAACATGGTTAAAAAAGGGAGAGCACGCTCTGTTAGGCTGCCGGAACGACCAAATAATAAAATGATAATGAGGTGCGTTCGCAGCCTGGGGTCCACCGTGCATAGATGGAATACTGCTGCTAAGTAATGGTGGAATAGTGAGTAAACACCGGCGGGTTAACCACTGACCCGGTGTGCACAGGGGTGAACTCTGTTGCTTCACAGAGCAGCTGAAAGAAACGCCGGAGCCTGTTAACACCTCAGAACTCGGCAGAAGGAACGCACAGTGTAAGGTTACAGGACTTGGCCCTTAGACCGCAGGACTTGAGTCCCTCTAGACCGCTAGCGTTCGGCGCCGCGACTGCGGTGCCAGCAAGAGTCACTATAATTAATAACGCGTGCAAGTGTGCACAGTGCTGCTGTCACTTGCCATGGTTCGACATCATCCGACGCTAGTGTGCGAGTGCTAGGAGCACGGTGGCGGAAGCATAGCCACCTGTTGGCGCTGACTCAAATACCCCAACTCATGCGTATCAAAGGAGGGGGTAATTTATTGAGTCATTCACCAGATTCATACATCTATCATCACACATACCAACAACATTATGAGTCTATACTAGCGCATGGCCGTGTGGCCATGTAACTCTTTTTTAGCAGCATCCTACCGGGACCTTCCTAGTGGTCCAATTGGAGCAGCAATAGGACCTGAGCATGTGACCTCAGACCACCAATGAGAGGACTTCCCACAGGCATGCTCAGTGGACCGAAAGAAGGACTTAGTCCCAGGAGCTGCTCGCTGCTGGCTATTGCAGGAATCGAGAACAACATCTTTGCTGAGCAGGAATCTCTGCGGCCGCAGAGGACATGGCTTGAGATTCCCCCTGTGCAGTGGGGGAACCTTGACGCCTAGCACACTCACTAAGCAGGCAAGAAAACAGAGGGGAACCTATAGTTAGTATTATAGAAAATTACCATATATAATACACAATACTCAGGTCCCTGGGAGCACATTAATATGCCACCTATTGAAAATTATTTTGTGATGTAATATGGACAATCAGGTGATCCCATATCGGGAATTCAATTAATACTTTATAGTGGTGAATAGAGACACTAATATGTCAAAAGGCAGAAAAAAATATATAAAATGCTAAGAAGCGCATATATCAATTGTGCAAGAGGTAATACATAAGTCACTACAAAAGAGGAATCCCCTGGCCTGCCACCCCTATGCGCGTTTCACAGCTTCGTCAGGACGCCTTTAATGCAATATCGTGGCGACCAAAAACGTAATTCTGGCGTTTTGATTTTTTCCCGCTATGCCGTTTAGCGATCAGGTTAATACTTTTTTTTCCTTGATAGATCGGGCGATTCTGAACGTGGTGATACACATATTTGGTATGTTTGATTTTTTTATTGTTTTATTTTGAATGGGGCGACAGGAGGGAGATTTGAACTTTTATTTTTTTTTTATATATGTTTTTAAAACTATTTTTCTTTAACTTTTGGCAACCCTTGTGGGACAGTCCTAACTCTTGCATTAAAACCTTTCCACTTGTCAAGTGACGTAAATGTGAACTAGGACCGAGGGACTGAATCACCAGTAAACGCATAGGCCAGAAAGGATGGATTTCCCAGCTCTGAAGCAGGGCGGTCACACACTTATAGGTGTTTTGCTTTTGTTTTTCTCTGTGTAATGGTCATGTGTTAATATGCATTTACATTCTGCATATACATTAACTTACTTTTTCAACTCAGACCCAAGTTTTTTATTCAGTTCAATGTGCATCCTGTGCATATAAGGGTGTGACCACCCTGTTTCTGAGCTGGGAAAGCCATCCTGTCTGGCCTATGCTTTTACTGGTGGTTCAGTCCCTCGGTCTTTGTTCACATTTACGTCACTTGACAAGTGGAAAGGTTTTAATACAAGAGTTAGGACTGTCCCACAAGGGTTGCCTTGACGTGGCTGGATGGCTTGTACATTCTTTTGATCAAAAATAGTGTTACTAAATACCCTTATTATTATTACTACCTTTACGCATTTTTTGCAGTTTATTTTTTTTATTTTAGGATATTTGTGTTTTGTCCTTTGTTTTTGATTTTCCAATAGTCCACTGGCAGCTCTGTTCCTCTCCAGGGGTATGGCAAGCTCCCAGCAGGGGAGCACACCCTGCCACAGGCCAGCCTGCCTGGGCACTGAACTAGAAGCAGGAGCTTCCTGCTTCCGTTTAGGCTGCTGATCCAGCCCCCTGAATAAACCTAAGCTACAAAAAAAAAAATATATATACACAGTATATACACTCACTGGCCACTTTATTAGGTACACCTGTCCAACTGTGTGTTAAGACTTAATTTCTAATCTGCCAATCACATGGCGGCAACTCAGTGCATTTAGGCATGTAGACATGGTCAAGACAATCTCCTGCAGTTCAAACCGAGCATCAGTATGGGGAAGAAAGGTGATTTGAGTGCCTTTGAACGTGGCATGATTGTTGGTGCCAGAAGGGCTGGTCTGAGTATTTCAGAAACTGCTGATCTACTGGGATTTTCACGCACAACCATCTCTAGGGTTTACAGAGAATGGTCCGAAAAAGAAAAAAAATCCAGTGAGCGGCAGTTCTGTGGCCGGAAATGCCTTGTTGATGCCAGAGGTCAGAGGAGAATGGGCAGACTGGTTCGAGCTGATAGAAAGGCAACAGTGACTCAAATTGCCACCCGTTACAACCAAGGTAGGCAGAAGAGCATCTCTGAACGCACAGTGCGTCGAACTTTGAGGCAGATGGGCTACAGCAGCAGAAGACCACACCGGGTACCACTCCTCTCAGCTAAGAACAGGAAACTGAGGCTACAATTTGCACAAGCTCATCAAAATTGGACAGTAGAAGATTGGAAAAACGTTGCCTGGTCTGATGAGTCTCGATTTCTGCTGCGACATTCGGATGGTAGGGTCAGAATTTGGCGTAAACAACATGAAAGCATGGATCCATCCTGCCTTGTATCAACGGTTCAGGCTGGTGGTGGTGGTGTCATGGTGTGGGGAATTTTTTCTTGGCACTCTTTGGGCCCCTTGGTACCAATTGAGCATCGTTGCAACGCCACAGCCTACCTGAGTATTGTTGCTGACCATGTCCATCCCTTTATGACCACAATGTACCCAACATCTGATGGCTACTTTCAGCAGGATAATGCGCCATGTCATAAAGCTCGAATCATCTCAGATTGGTTTCTTGAACATGACAATGAGTTCACTGTACTCAAATGGCCTCCTCAGTCACCAGATCTCAATCCAATAGAGCATCTTTGGGATGTGGTGGAACGGGAGATTCGCATCAGGGATGTGCAGCCGACAAATCTGCGCCAACTGTGTGATGCCATCATGTCAATATGGTCCAAAATCTCTGAGGAATGCTTCCAGCACCTTGTTGAATCTCTGCCATGAAGAATTGAGGCAGTTCTGAAGGCAAAAGGGGGTCCAACCCGTTACTAGCATGGTGTACCTAATAAAGTGGCCAGTGAGTGTATATATATATAATCGTCTTATCATATCTGTCTGTAACCGAAATCGCGGGTTGCTGACCAATCAGTGACAGGCGCAGCTGTTTGTATCAGTAAGCTGCACCTGCCAATCAGTGGCGGGCGCAGCGCTCAATGGGGCGGCAGGCCTTGATCTGTAAAAGAGAATTAAAATTAAAAAAAATGTTATTCTCACCTTCCGACGGCCTCCGATCTTCTTTCCACGCGCCCGGCCTCGCGGTCCCAGTAATGCCTTGCACCTTAGACCGGAGATGACGTCACACTCGCGAGAGCGCGATGTCATCAGCCGTGTTTCGCACAATGCATTACAGGGACCACGAGGCTGGGCGCGTGGAAAGATCGGAGGCTGTCGGAAGGTGAGTATATAACATTTTTTTTTTTTTAACAGAGACCACGCATACCAGGAAAGGGGAGTGAGGGGGACCATGCATACCTGGAAAGGGGGGGTGAGGGTGACCATATATACCAGCAAAGGGGGGTGAGGGGGACCATGCATACCAGGAAAGGGGGGTGGGGGTGACCATGCATACCAGCAAAGGGGGGTGAGGGGGACAATGCATACCAGCAATGGGGGGTGAGGGGGACCATGCATACCAGCAATGGGGGGTGAGGGGGACCATGCATACCAGCAATGGGGGGAGGGAGGGTGACCATACATACCAGCAAATGGGGGTGAGGGGGACCATGCATACCAGGAAAGGGGGGTGAGGGTGACCATACATACCAGCAATGGGGGGAGGGGGACCATGCATACCAGGAAAGGGGGGGTGAGGGTGACCATACATACCAGCAAAGGGGGGGTGAGGGGGACTATGCATGCCAGCAATGGGGGGGGGATGAAGGGGACCATGCATACCAGTAATGGGGGGGAGGGAGGGGGACCATGCATACCAGAAAAGGGGGGTGAGGGGGACCATGCATACCAGCAATGGGGGGAGGGGGACCATGCAAACCAGCAATGGGGGGGAAGGGGGACCATGCCTACCAGCAATGGGGGGACCATGCATACCAGCAATGGAGGGGGGAGGGAGGGGGACCATGCATACCAGAAAAGGGGGGTGAGGGGGACCATGCATACCAGCAATGGGGGGAGGGGGACCATGCAAACCAGCAATGGGGGGAAGGGGGACCATGCATACCAGCAATGTCTTCCTTAATACTTTGAATCTCTATAGACATCCGTTGCATTGTTATATCAACTGTAAAAGCAGGGATGTGGTTTATGCGCTTATCTGCCTGTGTAGGAAGGTGTACGTGGGCCAGACCTCTCAAGAACTGAGGAAGAGGACAGAGAAACACATCTCCACAATCCAATTGGCGGCAATAGATTCAAGAAAGGGTAAGGTCCTTACACCGGTGGTGGCGCATTTTTTGGCCATGCATGGGGGGCAGTACATCTGGGGTCAGGGTAGTGGGCTTACAGAAGATCCCACAGAATGCTAGAGGGGGCAAAAGCCAGAAATGTTTACTTCAGGCAGAATCCAGATGGATTTTTGAGCTACAGTAAGTGTCTCCGACCGGTTTAAATGAAGAACTTTTATTCACCGTTTTTTTGGGTTAGTTGCCTTGACTGATTATTTTTTCCTCCTCAGGTTGTCTGCGGTTGTTTTTTTCTTCTCTTCTTCCCCCTTGGAGTTCGGGCCTTCATAGAATCATAGAATCATAGAATCATAGAGTTGGAAGGGACCTCCTGGGCCATCTGGTCCAACCCCCTGCTCAAAGCAGGATTCGCTAAATCATCCCAGTCAGATGTCTGTCCAGCCTCTGTTTGAAGACTTCCATTGAAGGAGAACTCACCACTTCTCGTGGCAGCCTGTTCCACTCATTGATCACTCTAACTGTCAAAAAGTTTTTTCTAATATCTAATCTGTGTCTCCTCCCATTGAGTTTCATCCCATTGCTTCTAGTCTTTCCTTGTGCAAATGAGAATAAAGTTGATCCTTCTATAATGTGACAGCCCTTTAGATATTTGTAGACAGCTATTAAGTCTCCTCTCAGTCTTCTCTTTTGCAAACTAAACATTCCCAAATCCTGCAACCTTTCCTCATAAGACAGGGTTTGCAGACCGGTCACCATTCTGGTCGCTCTTTTCTGAACTTGCTCCAGTTTGATGATGTCTTTTTTAAAATGTGGTGCCCAAAACTGGACACAATATTCCAGATGAGGTCTGACCAAAGAGGAGTAGAGGGAAATAATGACTTCACGTGATCTAGACTGTATGCTTCTGTTAATACATCCTAGAATTGCATTTGCCTTTTTTGCTGCTGCATCACACTGTTGACTCATATTCAGTCTGTGATCTATTAGTATACCCAAGTCTTTTTCACATGTGCTGTCACTTAGCCCTATTCCTCCCATTCTATATATGCTTTTTTCATTTTTATTGCCCAGATGTAGTACTTTGCATTTCTCCCTGTTAAAAACCATTCTGTTAGTTGCTGCCCACTTCTCCAGTTTATTTAAATCTTTTTGAATCCTATCTCTCTCTTCTCTAGTATTAGCTATCCCTCCTAGCTTTGTGTCATCAGCAAATTTAATCAGTTTACCCTCAATTCCTTCATCTAAATCGTTGATAAAGATGTTGAACAATACAGGGCCCAGGACAGAGTCCTGTGGTACCCCACTTGAGACATTTTTCCAACTGGATGTGCAGCCATTTACGACCACTCTTTGGGTCCGATCACTAAGCCAGTTATGAATACACCTAACAGTTGCCTTGTCCATTCCATACTTAGTCATTTTTTCAATAAGGATTGTATGAGAGACTTTGTCAAATGCTTTGCTGAAGTCAAGATATACTATATCTACAGCATTTCCTTGATCCACCCAATCAGTGATACCGTCATAGAAGGAAATTAAGTTAGTCTGACATGACTTATTAGTTACAAACCCATGCTGACTCTGTTTAATCACTTCATTCTTATCCAGGTATTGACATACATGTTGTTTAATAATTTGTTCAAAGATCTTTCCTGGTATAGAAGTCAGACTCACCGGCCTATAGTTGCCTGGGTCCACCTTCTTCCCCTTTTTGAAGATAGGAACAACATTTGCTCTTCTCCAGTCTTCTGGCACTTCTCCTGTTCTCCAAGAATTTTCAAAGATTATGGAGAGGGGTTCAAAAATTTCTTCTGCTATCTCCTTCAGTACTCTGGGGTGTAATTCATCTGGACCTGGAGACTTGAATTCATTTAGGTTAGCTAAGTGTTTCCTCACTATCTTTCTGTTTATAGATATCATGGATTCTTCTATTCCCTTAATAGGACAGTGAAGAACAGTTGATGTTACATTTCCTTTCTGAGAGAAAACAGATGCAAAATAGGAATTTAAAAGTTCAGCCTTCTCAACATCCTGTCTTACCATTTCATCATTTTCATCCTGTAAAAATCCTATAGCATCTTTGACTTTTCTTTTACTTTTGACATATCCCCAAAATCCTTTATTATTGCTTTTGACATCTCTTGCAAGCCTCAATTCATTTTCAGCTTTAGTAATCTGATTTGTGCCCTGCAGGTTCTGCAGACAGCATTATATTCTTCTTTAGATATGCCTCCCTCTTTCCATTTTATAAACATTATTTTCTTCCTTTTTAGCATGTGCTTAAGTTCTGTGTTCATCCATCCTGGTTTCCTTAAATGCTTCCTATTCTTCCCTCTTTTCGGAATTGTTAACAACTGTGCATTGAGAATTTCATTTTTCAAGATTTCCCATCCTTCCTGGACATTTTTGTCTTTAAGGATATCCAGCCATTGGATCCCTCCAATTCTCTTTCTGAATCCCTTAAAATCTGCCTTTCTGAAATCTAACCTTGACGTCTGAGTCTTCACAGGTCTTCCGCCTCTAGTTATCCAAAATTCTTAAATAGCATGGTCGCTACCTCCTAGGGTCCCAGCCACTTTTACCTCCTCAACCATTTCCTCCCTGTTTATAAGGATTAGATCCAAGGTAGCAGTTCCCCTTGTTTTCTCCCGTTCAAGGTGTCCTAGCAATTTTGGACACTTCCTTCTGGCGGTTTTTCTCCACATTGGAAATCAATTTGCTCCTATTTGGATACATTACACCACCAGCCTCATTATCAGGACTTGTCGTTTGTCTGCATTGGAAATGAATCATCCCCTATTTGGATACATCACTCTATGATCAGGACCTGGCGCTTGGTTTCTACAAGATTAATATTTTGTACCGTTTCATAACTGGTTTCTTTTTGATACTATATAGGTAAAAATGATTTGTTATCTCTTTACCTAACACTTGTATATTCCTTCACAGGATTTTCTTTGTCAATTGCCTCATTTTTTCATATTTGTATATGGTGGACACGGTCTATTTATACATTATACCCTCCCAACCTTCCCATTTTTAATGAGGGCACTTTATACACATACATGACCATTTGGATATAATATTTTATTCCCAGATGCACAAATATGTGACCTTGGCCGTTTTGAGTACGGTCAAGGCTTTTTGCTATTTTATAATATCAAAGCCATGGAGGTCAATATACAGTCATATGTAAAAGTTTGGGCACCCCTATTAATGTTAACCTTTTTTCTTTATAACAATTTTGGTTTTTGCAACAGCTATTTCAGTTTCATATATCTAATAACTGATGGACTCAGTTATATTTCTGGATTCAAATGAGGTTTATTGTACTAACAGAAAATGTGCAATCTGCATTTAAACAAAATTTCACCGGTGCAAAAGTATGGGCACCCTTATAATTTTCTTGATTTGAACACTCCTAACTACTTTTTACTGACTTCCTGAAGCACTAAATTGGTTTTGTAACCTCATTGAGCTTTGATCTTCATAGCCAGGTGTATCAAATCATGAGAAAAGGTATTTAAAGTGGCCACTTGCAAGTAGTTCTCCTATTTGACCAGACCACCTCCAAAGACCCATACTTTTGCACCGGTCAAATTTTGTTTAAATGCAGATTGCACATTTTCTGTTAGTACAATAAACCTCATTTGAATCCAGAAATATAACTGAGTCCATCAGTTATTAGATATATAAAACTGAAATAGCTGTTGCAAAAACCATAATTGTTATAAAGAAAAAAGGTTAACATTAATAGGGGTGCCCAAACTTTTACATATGACTGTATATTGTTAACCATCTATTGTACACATTCATTATTATGCATATATATATTTTATATTTTATAGGCTGAGGCCTATTTGGAGCAAGTTTTAAATCAGTTGTTGTGTGAATGTGGAGGGAGCAGGAGATACTGCCGGAAACACAGCAGGGGAGCAGCTGGCGTTACTGAACCCCACTAACACAGGAGCTAGTGTTTTTCTCTGTGTAGACGGCACTTCTGAGCAGCAACTGGCGGTGTTGGAGCACAGGGTCAATCATGGTGTAGGCTGAGGCCTAATTGGAGCAAGTTTAATATCTGATGTTGGGTGAATTTTGAGGGAGCAGGAGATATTGCCGGACACACAGCAGGGGAGCAGCTGGCGTTACTGAACCCCACTAACACAGGAGCTAGTGTTTTTCTCTGTGTAGACGGCACTTCTGAGCAGCAACTGGCGGTGTTGGAGCCCAGGGATTACAGTTCAGGTGGTAGAAACATGAACACAACAGGAGACCTGGATACTGTTGCCAACTAATTATTTAATCTGGAAGAGGACTGGCAAATTCCGGCGAGATCCAGGCCTTGTTCATTTTCAGAAAAGTAAGCTGGTCAATGTTATCGGAGGATAGTCGCATGTGACGGTCTGTTAGTACACCACCTGTGGCACTAAAGACGCTTTCCAATAATACACTAGCAGCAGGGCAAGCCAGCACCTCCAATGCATACTGGCTAAGCTCTGGCCATGTATCCAGCTTAGAGACCCAAAACTTGAAGGGGGAAGAGCCGTCTGGGAGTACACTGAGAGGGCAAGACATGTAGTCTGTCATCATCTGACGGAAACGTTGCCTCCTGCTGACTGGAGCCGTCTGTGATGATGTAGACATTTGTGGTGGACACAAAACTTTGCCACATTTGGGCCATACTGGTCTTGCCTTGTGCTGAGGCGCTGCCTCTGCTCCCTCTTTGTGCAGAGCTTCCTCCACTGCCTCGACGCACAGAGCTGCTTTGTAAAGCACTAGCAGCACTGCTCTCGGGTGGAATGGAGAACATGATGGAATGCACCAGTATGTCTTAGTACTCCCACATTTTACGCTCCCGGTTCAACGGTGTTATGAGGCTTTGTAAGTTGTCCCGGTAGTGAGGATCTAGGAGGGTGTACACCCAATAATCAGCCATGTTGAGAATGTGGGCGATGCAGCGGTCGTTTCTCAGGCACTGCAGCATGAAATCAACCATGTGCTGCAGACTCCCAACTGGCCAAGAAACGCTGGCCCCTGCTTGAGGCGTCATCTCTGCCTGCTCTGCGTCACCCCACCCTCGCTCTACATACTGACTACTAGAGCATTGTGTACCTCCCTCCTCTGGAGAGATGTCTTCGTCCTCCATTGACTCCTCCTCACAAAGTGTCCCCTGCCTAGGCCTTTGTGAGGAACCACGTAGCGCAGACTGTCCAGAAGCAGATGGCATTTGTGGCTCCTCATCCTCCACCTCTTCCAAAACCTCCTCCCTTAGTGCTTGCAGTGTTTTTTGAAGCAGGCAGATAAGGGGGACAGTCATTCTAACTAGTGCATCATCTGCACTCGCCATCCATGTGGAATCATCGAAGGCACACAAAACGTGGCAGATGTCCTTCATAGAGGCCCACTCAGTGGTGGTGAAGTGTGAACGGCACGCAGTGCGACTTGTTTGCGCCTGATGCAGCTGGTACTCCATGACTGCTGCCTGCTGCTCACACAACCGCTCCAACATATGTAACGTTGAATTCCACCTGGTGGGTAGGTCACATATAATGCGATGTTCTGGAAGGCGGAATCGGCGCTGCAGAGCGCAATCTTGCCATGCTGGAACGCCGCAAGTGAGTGCACTCTATGCGGACCTTGTGCAGCAGTGCATTTTCGCTGGTACAAAGCACACGTCGCTCTCCTGCTTGATGGCATTCCATAGCTCCTGCGCTGTGTGGCTTCGATTCCCCAAAGAAATTAATTTCAGTACAGCCTGTTGACATTTGGCCACGGGTGTGCTCATATCGGTCGTAACAGGTAAGCGTTCACGGGTCCATGTGGAGGTAGACCATGACGGCTCCTGCAGCGCTGATTCTGAGGAACTGGAGTATGAGGAGGAGTCAATGTGTACAGATTAGATTCCTGCAATCCTTGGAGTTGGCAGAACACGTACAGCGCCACTCTAAAGATCTGTACCCGGCTCCACAACATTTACCCAATGGGCAGTGAGGGAAAGGTATCGTCCCTGTCCATGGTTACTGGTCCACACATCGGTTCTCAGGTGGACCTTGCTACTGACAGCGTTTAGTAGCGCATGTTTAATTTTTCCCTCCACATGCTTTTGCAGGGCAGGGACGGCTTGCCAGCTGAAATAAAAGAGGCTGGGCACATTGTATTGTGGGACTGCCAATGCCATGAAGTTACGGAAGGTGTCAGTCTCCACCAGCCTGAATGAGAGCATTTCAAGGGCCAATAGTTTTGCAATGCCAGCATTCAGAGCCTGTGCTCGGGGATGGTTTGCCGAGTATGGCCGCCTTTTCGCCCATGCCTGTGCTACCGATGGCTGTAGAGTGGCCTGGGAGTGTGAGGAGGACTGGGAACGTGGTGCTGTGGGTGGAAGTTCACTGGGTCTCCGGACAACAGTGCCAGAGGTTCTTCCTTGGCGATCTTGTGAGGAAGCCGAACCAGCTGTGTGTGAGCTGGAGGAAGAGGCTACAAGATGAGCTGAAGAGGTGGTGGGTGGTGCTGTAGGTTGGCCTACGTCTTCAGTGTGTCTTTGTAACTCCACCACGTGCTTGGTCCGCACATGTTTTCCACATATTTGTGGTATTGAGGTTGCTGACACTTTTCCCTCTTTTGACTTTCTGATTACACGGCTTGCATTTGACAAAGCAAATGTCATCTGCAACTGTGTCAAAAAAGGACCACGCACTGCAAGTTCTGGGAGCGCCTGTTTTGGGTTTTGGAAGAGGAATGCTCCTAACGGGTGCCGAAGTGGAGGCTACAGGCAACCAAGTCTGCCCCCTCCCTCTCCCTCCTGTTTTGGCCTTTCGGGGAATCTCTTCCTCAGAGCCGCTCCCACCACCTTCCTGTTCCTCACGCCATGATGGGTCAAGGACCTCATCATCTACACTACCCTCTTCAAACACCTGCTTCTCCTGGGTAGTCTCGCCAGCACAGTATGCACCAGAAAGTGGCACAGAAGTCTCATCATCAGATACGTACTGAGGTGTGCTGACCATAGGCACTGGCCCACCCGCCTCTTCAGATTCAGAGACAAAGCTGTTGCGCATCACTACTCCCTCTTCTTCACATTCTTGAATGCTGCTTGGCTGGCCCCCTCTTTCCAAGCCAAGATATTCAGAGAAGAGAAGTAGAGAATGAGACGGCTCCTGTCCAGGGCTCTCTGCCTGGGCAGTTTGGCAGGTGGTGAAGAGACAGATGGTTGCTCTTCAGTGCTCTGGACCTGAGAGAATGTGGAAGTAATTGAAGTCAATGCGTTAACTGCCATCCATCCGACAATGGCTTCAATTTGTTCCTCCCGCAGCAGTGGGGTACAGCGAGCTCCTACAAAGCTGCGCATAAAGGACTGTTCCCTGGTAAAACTGGGGGATGATGAGTCACTGGTGCCTGCAGCAGGCACAGAATTCCCATGCCCTCTCCCTGCTGAAACTCCACGACCACGTGCCTTACTCCCTGCCTTCTTCATCTTGGTAGACTGATAAAGATAGGCAGAAAAGTACTAAGGGCTTAGTGTGATTATTCCTGAACAGCTGCTAACAGGTATAAGAAACACTAATTTTATAAAGTGTGTGGACTACACTTTAATATGAGCTAATGTGGCCTACACAACTGTCAAGTGGAATGTTTGGTGAACTTTATTTACGTGTTTGTTTTTTTTCAAAAAAACAAAAAGGATGTGACCAAAGATGTAAAAGTGATAGTATCACAAACTTTTTGTAGCTATTACAATGCAGGAAGGTAACCTACAATGCAACAGATGCCAAAAAATAGGCTAATACTAATCTGGCTGGAGCTGCAGGGCACAAGCCAGCAAAAAGGCATATCCATCTACTCCTATATAGTGTTTGCAACCAATCTAGCTGGATACGGATGGAAGCACACTAATAGGAGAAATTCAGGAAAAATAAGCAGCACTACAGCAAAAAAGGACAATGTATGAGGCAGTGACGCACGCTGAGAGGACTACAACCAGAGGTGGCTGCAGAACACACTACAGCGTGAACTGCACTCACACACAGAGACCTCACAGACAGCCATGAACACTACAATGCAGAAAACTTTGCATTAGCACTGAAAGGCTGCAGAAAGGCTCCGCTATCTACTCCTATATAGTGTTTGCAACCAATGTAGATGGATACGGATGGATGCACACTAATAGGAGAAATCAGTAAAAATAAGCAGCTATAAAAAAAAAATATGTATGAGGCAGTGACGCACGTTATCTCTGTCTCTCAGAGTCAGAAGAGCAGCGTCCTGTCCCTAACTGAATTCACAGCAGAGTGAACCCAAAATGGCGGCGGCTTTTATAGTGCATCATGACATCATTTCAGCAGCCAATCACAGCCATGCCATTAGTTAACATGCCTACATGCCTAACAGGATGTTCCCACACTTCTTAGGATTCCTCATTGGCTGAATCAAATCAAACTGGCTCATAGCATTATGGGAACTTACAATTCCGGTATCCGATATGCTAAAAGTATCTGAACTCCGTATCGGAATTCCGATACCGCGAATATCGGCCGATATCCGATATTAGCAGTATCGGAATGCTCAACACTAATTAGGGGCTCAAGGGACAAACAATGGCTTAAAATAGAAGAATGTCATCGCTCCCCCTATGATCCATATTACTGAGGCACTCCAGTGACCCAACCACAGCTGAATGTAAAAATATCCACACACTGGCCACAATTAAAATATGGAATGAGTCACGTGGTGCTCTGGCCCCCCCTCTTTCACCATTAACCAAAATCACCGATCTCGTGGGAACCCTACCTCATCAAGCTGCGCATCTTCTGATTGAGCAGCTGTTTGAGGATGAGGCCCTTCTCCCTCTACAAGAGTTACGTACATTACCAGGGTTATCAGGCCTTACTTTCTTACAACATGGAAAATTTTCCCATCTACTTCATCAGCGAAACTACCTCATCGATCTCGACAAACCCTTAACTCCTTATGAAGTCTTATGTGCCACAACAAAAGCACCTGCCCGAGTTCTCTCTACGATCTATCAATCTCTGCTTAAGATTGATGTACCTCTAAGACGGGCATACCTAGTGCACTGGGAGAAGGACATGGGTACCTCCTTTTCGGAATTACAAATTAAGGATATTTATAGGAACTCTCACGAGTCACGGCCCTTCACAGTGTGTACAAATTCAGGAAAACTCGTTCAAAATTACTACTAGATTCGCAGATGGCATCATTCTACAGCGACAAACTTGGAGATGTGGAGAGAACGATGGCAGCTATATCCACCTTTGGTGGTCTTGTTTGGCGCTTCAACCCTTTTGGAACGAGGTATCCACAACCATACGCAAATCTTCCACTCTGGCAGAATGATAGAGATGTGACTAAACTGGCCCAATTTATCCTGGCAGCTGGGAAATCTTTGATCCCTGTCAACTGGAATTCCCCAGCTACGCCCACCACACAGCAACTTTACTCAAAAATTGAACAAATTTATCACGTAGAAGTACTAGCAGCAAGGGTAAATCATAGTTCTGTTAAATTTAATATTTGGAGATATTGGTCCCAATTTAGGACACAAACAACCTTTCATTCAGTAATTACATCATAATTCTTTGTTAGACACATTTTCCAAGGTGCTACCCCATTCCTAATTCCCTCCTCCACCACATATCCCCCTGCCCTTTTATTCCCATCCTATGTTTCCTTTTCCTTGTCTCTGGTTGATTCTCTTCAACGAAAATCGTAAAATGCAGTTGTCTATAACTCTCTTGATCGCAGTGATTGAAAATTTGACACACAATATAACTTCTGCTATCTCTAGCGTATATTTATACTATTGGTTTTGGTACTGATTTGATTGTGTTCTCAACCACTGTTTGCTATTTTCAAATTTCTCAATAAAAAGAACGTTGAAAGAAAGAAGGGTGCCAGAAGATGAGATGCTGAGAGAAAGCCTAAGGCAGCAACAACAGATCTGGAAGGAAGAACAGGAAAATGAAGCGCCATGGCAAGACAAGCCGATGCATGGGATGTACCACTGAGAGATAATGGAAGTGGATGACATGGAAAAATCCTACCAAAGGCTGGAGAAAACTGGACTCCGAGACAGCACAGAGGCATTAGTCATAGTGGCATAAGAGCAAGCACTAAGTACAAGACCATAGAAACAGGAATAAACCACACAAGACAAGACCCAAGGTGCAGACTATGCAAAGAAACCTCAAACAGTCCAACAAATAGTGGCAGGATGCAAAATGCAAGCAGGAACAGCGCATACTGAATGCCACAACCAAGTAACGGGAATTGTATACAAGAACATCTGTGCAGCATATGGGCTAAGCCCCCCTGAATCCAGGTGGGAGACCCCAGAAAAAGTGGTGGAAAATGAAAGGGCTAAAATTCTGTGGGACTTAAAACTCCAGACAGATAAGTAGGTGTTGACTAACCAACCAGACATTGTCATAGTAGACAAGGAAAAGACAGCAATGATAATAGATGTGTCAGAGCCAAGTGACAGCAACATCAGAAAGAAGGAATATGAGAAGCTGGAGAAATACCAGGGCCTCAAAGGAGAACTGGAGAATATGTGGAAGGTGAAGGCAACAGTGATTCCAGTAGTGATAGTGTGGCACCCCACCCCAGGAGTTCGGTTGCCACAATGGCCTTGCCTCCCTCCAGGGGGGAGTGACATCATGCCTGGAAGCAAGGAAGGGATCCATTATCAGGTAGTTCCAGCATACAACACAAATCCTGCTCCGGGCCAGCAGAGGGAGCTCTAAACCCGACTTGAGGGGAGCTGCTCTCTCTGGTCAGGAGGAGGAAGTTAGAGTAGTTAATGCCTGAGCAGGGTGAAGAGAGGATGTGCATGCAGAGAGAAGCTGGGGACAAGAGCTATAGCAGAGCTCACCCCCAGGCTTGAGCGCCAGAATCTGGACCCTGGAGTCCAAGGCTGTGTGGGTACTAAGGTCCCCTCGGCAGAGTCCGGAGGACAGACCTCAGATCCTCTGTTCCCAACAGAGGCTCGACGACATAGCAGCACGTATGAGCCGGAGACACCCAATAGGAGCGAACCCTGGAGAAGGCTACAGCTGCCTGTCATGCAAGTGGAGTTCCACCTAAGTAGCAGACAGAGAGAGGAACTTGAATAGAGTTCACAGCAGCAAGTACCTCAGGGAATAGCGCTAGAGAGGAGGCCTCACAACCCACCTGAATAAGGAGATTCCCAAATTGCTTTCAGGCTGACCATCTCTAGAACCATCTGTAACCTGAGCCCTGGACTGTACCTACACAGCTCACTAAAAGGTAAAGGAAACTCCACTCTGTTGTGTCCTCTAGTTATTCCTGCGTCACCTATCCAACTCTGCTACATCCAGCATCCTCAAACATATCATCTTCACTACCACAGCTGCCCTGGGACAAAGCTCTGCCTGTGAACAGCTATACCAACTCTACTGCATCACTATCAGTCCCAGAGGATCTGCCCTGCAGCGCTGGTCACCTCTGATCAGACACCACAGGTGGCATCACAATCACTTTATAAACTCTTTATTTTTCCCCTGTAAATATCCCCTTTTTATTGGATGCCCAGGGCGACGGACTGGGTCACTGCCACTGTGACACTGCTCCTTTAAGAGGTGGCCTGGTACAGAGTACCCCACGGCCCTGGCGGGCACTCCAATAAGAGCACTTGGAGCAGTGACCCCTAAGTTGGAAGAATGGCTACAACAGATCCCAGGAGCAACATCTGAGCTCTCTGTCCAGAAAAGCGCAATACTGGGAACATCTAAGATCCTGCGCAGAACCCTCAAACTCCCAGGCTTCTGTTAGAGAACCCGAGAATGAGAAAGGACAACAAAAACCACCCCCATTGAGGGGTGAGAAGGAAGTTTTTTTTCTACACACACACACACACGTGGGAGAAAGGGCCCCCGTCGAGAGTCCAGACCGTAACCAAGGGGACCGTCATCTAGGTTCCGGGGCCGGTTGTTTCCGGGGGGACAGAGTTCAGGGCTGGACCGTGGAGACAGACAGATGGGCTGGGGGAGGAGCCGATATAAAAGGGGAGGAGAATGCTAGTCACAGTGAGTCAGCAGAACGGGGAAGGAGCTGGAGACCGTGGGAGTGTGCGAGAGCCAGAGCGACGTACAGAGGCCAGAGAGGAGGACAGAAGCAAGAGGGACACTTACATTGGACAGCAGAGGGACGGCGCCAAGTCGGCCGCCAGCGAACCGCTGCTCTGCTTCAACCCGCAGCCTGCCCGTGGATACCTGTGGCTGCTGCCGCCTTACTCCAGCCAACGGCTGCGGCCTGCCTGTGGTCGTCTGCAGATGTTGCAGCCACACTCCTACCCACGGCTGCGACCTACCCACGCCGCCAGCAGCCACCCCCCTCCCAACCGCGGCTGCGGCCAGTTCATTGCAGATGGCAGCCACTAGTTCCTCGCTTCAGTCCATGGCAAGAGCCCGGCCGTAGCCGCTGGCCTGCCAATCGCCACCCCGCTTCGTGACTGCTTACCCCCGTCTGGGGATTGTGGCCCATCTGTCCAAGAACTCTTCCGGGGCCTGTTGTGCCCCTGCTTCGCCTGAGCGTCGGAACGCTCGAAGACTTCGCCAGCTCTTCAGCAGCTGGGCCCAGTGGCTGCTACGCCGAAGAACCATCACCCAGGACGCCGAAGACGTCAGGATGGATAAGTGACATTATATAACTAAGGACCTGTAGTCGGCCATACCGCGGCCCTAAAGTGACCAGCAGGATGCAGTCTCCGAGCGCATACAGCGGCACACCCGACCAAGTCAGGGCCGTAGGTGACGCAGGTAACGGAGGTCCCCGGTCCAGCATTTCTTTAGGGGCTATGCTAAGCAACCTGCCACGGTTTTCGGGCTCCAATATCATGCTGTGGAGCTGGACCTAGCGCATGCGAGGGCTCTTCTGCATGCATCCGATGACCCCTGACTTAGAAGCCGAGGTAGCTCTCATGGCCTTAGATGGGGAGGCCCATAATTCAGTAATGTTGAGGCCCTCAGGACACCATAACACCTTTGCTAGGGTCTTGCGGATTCTGGAAGAGACCCATGGGGATCCAACCAATGTGGGAGAGTGGAGGACCCGGTTGTTCAGTCGAATGCAGGGAAAGGGGGAGACCATCACCCAGTATATGAATGTCCTCCAAGAGCTATACACGGCCATCGAACGGAAGGACGGTGTAGGGGTAGGACCCATCGACATTACCCTACGTGACCTGTTAGTGACTGGACTCCGAGACCCGCTAATCAAGCAGGCATTGCAGGAGCAGGTCCGGGTGAACCCACGTATAGCCTTCTCTGAGCTGGGGAGTCAGGCACGAGTACGAGAGCAGGAGCAGGGAATGACGGTCCCCGTGGCAAAGGTCCGGGGCATGGAGGCTTCCGTAAGCGCTGTTGAAGAACCCAGTGGATCGAAGAGATGAGGCAAGAGCTGAAGAACATCAGAGGTGAATTGGCCGAGGTGAAAAAGGAGAACCGAGTCCACAACTGGGCGGCCTGGTTTCAATGCTCGGAGTGGCCGTACCTCGTAATCCCGGTGTTATGAGTGCGGGGAGCTGGACCACTTCACACGAGTGTCTGCAGCGTGTGAGATACCCACCCTGACAGCCATTAAACTAGAGAGCTCCGGGCAGGGGGGACGCCGCTTGGAGCCAGAAGCCACAACGAGGGGTGGTGGAAGTCCCGAAAATCTGGTCGCAAAATGTCCAGTGGTATGGGCAGAGGTCGAGGGCTGTGCCGTACGGTGCCGAGTGGATACGGGGGTCAAAAGTGACGATTATGCCAGCAACTTATTTTCGGCAGCATTTCCCTGAAGCAGCAAGGCCTCAGTGGGGATCCATGATAAGACTGGTAGCCGCTAACTTCCAGTACCTGTCGCCTGAGTGGTATCGCTACAAATTACGCTGTGTGGTAAATCCCTCGGCTCCCGGGGAGTGGTCCTGACCCAAGGAGAAACTAACCACCATCATCCAGTTACCCTGGGCATGAACGTACTGCGGGAGCTTGGCAATCTACTCCTCAATGACCCCACGCAAGAGACCCTGAACCAGTGGGGTTCCCGCATGGGCTAAGGGCAAAGTCATCGTGCCTGTGGCTCCCCCGCTCGTGCTCCCCCCCTGGGCAGACAGTGGTGGCCTTGCCGAACCGCGCCCCGATACCATTGGAGGGCGTGGAGATGCAGGTAGAGCCATGCTTCTTAGTACGCCTGCACCCTGGCATACTGGTAGCTCGTTCCCTGGCCACGGTTCGAGAAGGAACCATCCTGGTGCGCTGCGTTAACCTGGAAGACCAAGATATCGCCTTGAAGCCCCGGGCCGAAGTGGCCAAGTTAGTAAGGCCTTTGGAGGAGGTGCTGCCAGCCCCGGCGGTCCAGTTAAAGGTGCAACCCGAGGATCCGTGGGCAGTAACGATACGAACCATACAGACTGCCGAATCCTCGACCCAGGAGAAAGGTCGAACCATCCTGGAAAGAATGCGGGCCGAACTCTCCATCAGCCCAGCATCTCAAGGTAGAAACCCTTCTTGGACAGTATTACGAAGTATTCGCTAGCAACAAGGATGATTTTGGGTGTACCACGGCCATCACACATGGAATCCCCATGGCAGGAATGGCCCCAATCCAGGAACGATATTGGCAAATCCCTCCACAGCTATATCAGGAGGTGAAAACTCTACTAGCGCAAATGCTCCGGAAAGGGGTCATACGAGAAGGCCAGAGCCCCTGGGTGGCTCCCATCGTGCTGGTCCGCAAAAAGGATGGTACCTTCCGGTTCTGTGTGGACTACCGGAAGCTGAATGCCTGCACCATTAAGGACTCGTATCCGCTGCCTCGCATAGAATAGTCTCTGCCCGCCTTGGGAAAAGCAACAAACTTCTCTACTCTAGACCTGGCCAGTGGGTACTGGCAGGTGCCAATGTCGGATGAAGACAGAGCCAAAACGGCATTTATTCTCCCTATGGGACTGTTTGAATTCAACCGAATGCTGTTTGGGCTGGCCAATGCCCCGGGAACTTTCCAGCGATTGATGGAGCGGTGTCTGGGAGATCTCAACTTCGAAGCCACTCTGATATACCTGGATGATATCATCATCTATTCCGCCACGTTTGAGGACCACCTGCGATGGTTGGGGATGCAGAAGTACAGGTTGAAGATAAATCCCAAGAAATGACACCTGTTTCGCACCCAGATCGAATATCTGGGGCACGTAGTCTCGGCTGAGGGCGTTCGGCCATCCCTGGAATAGGTTGCCGCCATCCAGGGGTGGCCTACCCCCGAGACGATGAAAGACGTGCAGGCCTTCCTGGGGTTGGCCAGCTATTACCGTCGGTTAGTGAAGAATTTTGCACGCCGAGCCCGAGCCCTGCAGGACCTGCTAAAGGGGGCTCCTGCCAGGGCGAATGGATGGAAAATTCAATGGCAGCAACCGCAAGAAGACGCGTTTCAAGACCTTAAGCCTGCACTCTCAGGAGCCCCGGTATTAGCGTATGCGGATTTCTCGCAACCGTTCATACTGCACACTAACGGGAGCCTCCAGGGACTAGGGGCTGTGTTGTCACAGGTCCAGGATGGTCAGGAGAAAGTGATCAGCCTATGGTAGCCGATCGCTGCATGAGCGTAACCCTGACAATCACAGCTCCTTTAAGCTCGAGCTCCTCGCGGTAGTGTGGGCCATGACGGAGCGGTTCGCAGAGTACCTGGCGGGCTCCGAGGTAGTACTGCGGACGGACAACCCGCTGGCCCATCTGGGAAATGCCAAATTGGGAGCCCTGGAGCAACGGTGGGTGGCTCGAATGGCCAAGTTCAATTATAAGATCATCTGTAAAAGAGGGGCCGAAAATGTACATGCTGACGCCCTTTCCAGAATTCGGCATACAACTCCAGGGAAAAGTCGGGACAAAGAATTAGACGGGGAAGAGACGCCGTTCGCCCTCACCCACGTCATGATTACAGCGGGCGCACAGGAAGCATCCCATTCAGGACCCCCACGGGGGGATGCTGGAGCAACCACGGGACAAATGGATCCAACAGCAGCAGGAAGATGGAGAAATTGGGCTCCTGCACCAATGGGTGACCACCGGCAAACTGCCCACTGATTCACAGAGACAGACTCTGACTCAGGACATGTTGTTGATGTTGCGCCAATGGGAAAAATTTGCCATCAAGAAAGGGCTATTGTACCATAAAGCAGTGTCACAGATGACATCTGCTACAACTTGGCAGGTGGTCGTGCCCGGAGTCCTACTAGCCGAACTGGCTAGAGAAGCCCATGAAAAGGGGGCTCACTTTGGTGCTCAAAAGACTTTGCAATGGTTGCAACAGATCGTTTACCATCCGTGCTTGTACGCTGCCATGGAAAAAGTTTGCCGGACCTGCTGCCCATGTGAGCTCTCCAAACCGCACAATGAGCCCCGGTGCAAACAATAGTGACATCAGCTCCCCTTGAGCTCCTAATGGTGGACTATTTAACCATAGGTCCTGCATAACAGGGGTATGAACACTGTCTCGTGATGGAGGATCATTTCACCAAGTTTGCCGTGGTTACCCCCACCCGAGACCAAACTGCGGAGTCGGCCGCCTATGCAATTTGTAAAAACTTCATCCAAGTATACGGCTGCCCGCAACGAATACACTCAGACCAGGGAGTGTGCTTCTTAGGAAAAGTCATGGAAGTATTACATCGACTCTATGGTATTGACAAGTCCAGAACTACGCCTTATCATCCGCAGGGAAACGGAGCCTGCGAGCGATTTAATCGGACATTAATCTAAATGTTGCGCACCCTGGAGAGTGACCGAAAGGCCCGCTGGCCTGAGTATGTCCCTGAGCTGGTGTGGGTTTATAACAACCTGGTGCATCGAGTGACCGGGTACACCCCATACACGCTGCTATTTGGACGATAAGGCAAAGGAATCACGGAAGTGGAACTAAACCTGGAAGAACCCCAACCTTGGACCAGAGTATTATCATGGGTCCGAAACCACCGGCACAGGCTGCAAGCCCTCCACCGGATCGTCCATAGAAAAATTCAGGACCTGGAGCACCCGGGGGGAGCGCTGCCTCCACCCACTGACATCCGAACTGGAGATCGAGTATTCATCCTAGATCAGCGGCCCCAAAACAAGTTAAGACCCATGGTGGGAGGAAAACCCTTATCGAATGTTGCGCCGAGTAAGCCCTGATGGACCTGTGTATGAAATACAATCTGAGAAGGACGGTGTACCTCTCACTCGTACCGTGCACCGTAATATGTTACGCCCATGTGCATCCACTGACCCCACGCGACCCGAGCTTATCCCTCAGGTCCCCGACCCTCCGCCAGCGGTCTGGGACCTAGATGACGAAGAGGACTGCCCAGCCATATCAGCAGGCCCTCCAAGTAGGGACATGGGGGTAGACTCAGTCGGTCCACCAGAGTCAACCAGCCCACCACCCTCCACCACCCCAGAAGGCTCCACGACAGTTGAACTCAGATGCTCCGAGCAGTCAACAGCTGGCAAACCCCCCAAACGTTACGAACAGGACCAGTTCGTATGGTGACAAGAACTGTCATCTCCAAAGACAACTACAAGCGAACTAAGGCCCTCGCCAGAGGATGGGGGAGTGTGGGAGAAGGGGCCCCAGTCAAGTGTCCAGGCCAGAACCAAGGGGACCGTCATTTAGGTTCCGGGGCTGGTTGTTTCTGGGGGACAGAGTTCAGGGCCGGACCGTGGAGACTGACAGATGGGCTGGGGGAGGAGCCGATATAAAAGGGGAGGAGAACGCTAGTCACAGTGAGTCAGCAGAATGGGGAAGAAGGAGTTGGAGACCGTGGGAGTGTGCGAGAGCCAGAGCGATGTACAGAGGCCAGAGAGAACAGAAGCAAGAGGGACACTTAGGCTGGAGTCACACTAACCTGCGCAAAATACGGTCCGTAGTTTACAGGCGTAATACGGATGAATGACCCCTAAATAGTGCTCCATAGGTCATCCGTAAGCAAGGTGCGGTCGCGTATTTTGCGCATGTCAGCATCCGTATGTAATCCGTATGGCATCCGTATGCAATCCGTATGGCGAGATTTTCTCGCAGCCTTGCAAAATGGACATTTAACGGTTTTAAGGCCTAATAAATATTTAAAACATTAGCCTGCACTGTATTTATTGGCTCAGGAACAGGTGGCAGCCTCCATTCTGTCCATTTGTCACCTTGCCTTCACTAGGTGTGTTGCTGTGGTATGTGCAACATGGCAGACAGTCTGACTTTCAACACAACTGAGCAGGTTCTCTTCAACTGGCTTTTGTCATGGTGCTTTGGCCAACCATACCCTGTGATAGTGGATCCGCAGAGGAGGAGACGCATATGGGTACATCCACTTTTGAGGCAACGACTCACAAGAGGTCATTTTCACCGCCTCTATTATTCTCTGTGGGAGCATCCTGTCAAATTCTACCAATACTGTCGCATGAGCCTTGCAACATTTTCTACACTCTTGGAGACAGTGCGCCCTTGGATAACCTTTCAGAATACAAGGATGCGCAAAGTTATATCTGCAGAGAAGCGAATTGTACTCACAATACGGTATGTACTACACAACCACACATTCTCTATGTTCATGATGTGTTGGGCAAAGTTTGAATTTTTGCCTTCTTGGAGTAAGTTTTAGGCCCTCATCTTAGTCCACATGTTTCAACTTACAGACACGAATGTTGTGTGGAATATGTACTGAATATCACTTACTCATTGTGCAAAGCAAGATGTGTGTGTTATTTGCTCTGAAATCTTACCAAGTTTGGTATGTATGGACCTGTTTGTTTTGTAAATATGTGCATTCGACAATCATCCTTTTCTGTTGTTCTTCAGCTTCCTTGGCCACTGGCCTGTCTTATGCTGCCCTCCACCATGAGTTTGGGATTGGAAGATCAACCATATCTGGCATAGTCAGGTCAACATGTTTTGAAATATGGACAAGACTATATCAAGTCGTCATGCCCGAGGCCAGGATGGAAGACTGGTTGAGGATATCAAGGGACTTTGAGGAAGAATGCCAGTTTCCAAATTGTATTGGGGCCCTTGATGGCAAACATATCCGGGGGCGTAATCCGCTGAACTCTGGCTCCCAATTCTTCTATTATAAACAATACTTTTCTGTTGTATTGTTGGCTCTGGTCGACCCTCAATACAAGTTTATAATTGTTGACATTGGGGCCTATGGAAGGACGGGAGACTCTAGAGTCTTCAATACTTCCATTATGGCTCGTCGGCTACGCACCAACCAGTTGGATCTACCACCACCACACCAGCTACCAGGCTCCACTCAAGAATCTGTCCCTTATGTTTTTGTGGCAGATGAGGCCTTTCAGTTAACGCGCAATGTCATGAGGCCATATCCCCGGCGCAACCTTCACCACAGGCGCAGGATATGTAACTTGCGCCTATCACGTGCTCGGCGACTGGTGGAGTGTTCCTTTGGCATTATTTGTGCCAAATGGCGGATACTCCAGTCTGCCATTCAGCTGAGTGAACAAAATGTTAATGAAGTAGTGAAAGCCTGTGTGGTACTTCATAACTTCACCAGGATACATGATTGTTCCTCCTCTGCTGGTGTTGTGCGTTGTGCGTAGGCCGGACAATGTGTGTAGGGTGAGACCACCTATCAACCATCAACGTAGACCGATCTCTGGCCTCAATGTGCGTGATCATTTCACTAATTACTTTATGGCACCTCAGGGGGAACCTTCTTGGCAAGAGCATGCTGGATCTATGTTGGCAATGTTGGTTTGATGTGTGTCAAAATATATATACATTTCTACCCCTTCTGAATCTCTGACTGTTGCTTTGATTTGGTAAGCGTATTTTGATATGGGTTTGGACAATTAAGACAGAGACATAAAGTGTAGTTGGCCAATTTTTACTTTTGGCTTTTTTGTGGGTTTTTTTTTAAGTTTGTAAGGCAAACATATTCTTGCCCTATGAAAAACTTGGGCAATGGCCCAAATTGGGCTTTTGGCATATTTCAACATTGTTGTTCAAACAAAATTACAAACATATCCTACAACATACATAGTGCAATAACATTGCAACTGTACACATTTAGAATCCAAAGTAAAAAAGAGGAGTTATCCATCATCAAAATGAGCTACACAAGATAATACTAAAATTTATTATGAATGTTTTCAAATCATATTAATAAGCCACCATGACAGGCAAGTCTACCTTACGCGTTTCTGACACATATTACATGTCTGTAATAAACACAATATTTCACCACACTATACTGGGAAAGTCAAAGGATCAAGTTAGAAGACTGACTTGATAATACATAGAGAGAGCGTGATGGTCTTGAGGCTGTTTGCCTTGATTTTGGAATATAGTTAGCTGGCCTAAATTGGACTAAGAGAATATGGACAGCACGCCTTTTCTATGCATTTTCAAGTGAGTACTCTATTTTGATCCTTTGACTTTGCCAGAATAGCCCCGTGAAATATTGTATTTTTTACAGACATGTAATATGTCTCAGAAACGCATAAAGTAGCCTTGCCTGTCATGGTGTCTTAATATGATTTGAAAACCGTCATAAGAAATGTTAGTATTATCTGTTTTAACTCATGTTGCTGCTGGATAAAACCTCTTTTTGACTTTGCCTTGGGATTTTAACCACCAGTTCAAACACACTGGACATCTCCCATCAGACCAATTAAGAACAGTCATGTACAGTATGGGTTTACTAATTCCATGTTTTAAGCCACTTATAAATTGTGGAATGTTGGGTAAGGAGAAGGCGGAGGAGCAGCCTGTGGTTGCTGCTGACTACTTTGAGCAACATCGCCCTGTGTGGGTGCATACTGTTGCCCATGCTGTTGGTACTGACCTTCCTCCTGTGATTGTTGGGGGTAGTAGCCATAGTAATACTGCTGAGGGGCATCTTGTTGGGGCGGGTAGGCCCGTGTCTCATACCCACCAATATAGCCATGTCGTCCCCAACCAGGTTGGGACCAGCCTCCAACACTTGGTGGGACTAAGTGGCCATATTGGTAGGGTTGGCTAGAGCCAGAAATCTGTTGCTGGTGTTGGGAAGGTTGGGTAGGGGGAGGAAGGGGGTGAGGTGTAGGCCCACGTATTAGAGGATGTTCAGACCCTGCTTGAGCAAGCATCTGTGTGGATGGTCTCATGCACATTAGATTTCAGGGGGAAAGCTGCCACCTCTCCAGATATTCGAAAAGCTCATATGGGGTATTGGGGGGGGGGTGCTTGCAACAAGCAGGATCTGAAAACATCCCCTAATACAGAGCCTGACCTCACGGGTAAGGGCACGGAGATAGAGTCAGGCTACGTGAGTAGCCTGACCTCCTCATCATCTGAAGTGACACGAGATAAATAATTTAGCACCCCTGTGTCCACATTGGCCCTTCTCGCTTGAACAGTGACCTGGCGCCTTCTTCGGCCTCGCCGGGATGTAACAGCAGCCTGTGGGGATCCCCTAATCTGGCCAGTTGGGCTGCTGCTCAAGTTGCCCGGCTCTTCCAGGATGGGTGATGGGGCAGCAGCAGACCGTCCTGGTGGTGTTGTTTGTTGGGCAGCCAATGGGTTCTCCTGTGATGACTCATCTTCTGCCATGCTTCTTGTAGGGGGAGAAGATGGGCCAGCCACCTCATCCCCTACAGGATCAATTATGGGCTCTGTCTCTGAGCCCGTTCCTCGATCCGTAAGGTTGGATTGAGTTCTGTTATGAAATAGAACAGAGGCAAATATACATCAATATTTTTGGCCCTGTAAAGTATCTGTGTAATGTGGTGAGGTATCTACTTACGGTCTCAGATCCAGAATTGGGGCGAGGAAGGAGAGCCGGTCGTAATAGATATATTTTCGTTTTACGTATCCCGCATCCCCACTCATGGACCGCTGCTGGCGTTCCCGGCGGAATTGGTCCCGGATGCTTCACCAGCGTTTAATCACATCTTTCACTGCAATGTGACAGGAAATATTGTCAAATTCACATATGTGATAGGTCACATTTGCTACCAGTAGTCTAGGCATGGGACCTTCTGGGGTGTGCTTTCTACCCATGGTGGAATATCTAATTGGGAAGATACACAGGGTCTCTTTAGCTACACTTAATAATTGGTTTGTCTAGCAGGATGAGGAGCTTGTGGCCTAAACCCAAATTATGGCTGTGTGAATCCACGTGTCACATCCAGATCTAACGGCCTCATGAGGCAAAAAGTACATGCACATGCTGATTCTATATTCCTTTTTTGTTGTGCGCTAAGGTTACTCATGTTTTGGCTTGTACTTACGAATTTTATGCTGCTCCTCACGTGGTCGGTCACCAAAGTCATGGTACATCTGGCGACAGATGCGCCTCCATGACGCCTCCTTTCTTGCCCGGTTTGAATAATTGGCATCGCGTTGGTCCCAGATTTCGGGACGCTCCTGCACCAGGACTATTAACATCTCCACATTTATGTAAGTGGACGCCATGCTACTGCTGTACTCCGTGGAGGCGTACTTCCTAGATGTCTGGAGCGCTTTTTGAGCTCATTTGCATGTCTAGGCTTCCTGATGATGGATTGGCCCATTTCCTGTCACCAGCCAAAAGACCTGCGTATTGCTCGCAGGTCACACGTCTGGTCTGTGTGTAATCCGTATTTTTTGCGCACCCATAGACTTGCATTGGCGTACTACGGCCGTAGTACGCTGACAATCGCAGCATGCTGTGATTGGCATGGAGCGTAGAATACGGATGAGAAATATACGCTTGGTGCGAGTGACCCCATAGAGAATCATTGGTCCGTGTCTAATGCGTGCTTTTAGCGCCTCTCACTCGGCCATATTCCTCGACAGTGTGACCCTGGCCTTACACTGGACAGCAGAGGGACGGTGCCGAATCGGCCGTCAGCAAACCGCTGCTCCGCTTCAACCCGCGGCCTGCCCGGGGATACCTGGGGCTGCTGCCGCCAAGCTCCAGCCCACGGCTGCGGCCTGCCCGCGGTAGTCTGCGGCTGTTGCCGCCACACTCCAGCCCGTGACTGCGGCCTACCCCACGCCACCCGCAGCCGCCCTGTTCCCAACCGCAGCTGCGGCCAGTTCATTGCAGACGGCAGCCACTAGTTCCCTGCTCCAGTCCGTGGCAAGAGCCGGGCTGTCGCCCGCCGCGGACCCCCTGTTACAGCCGCTGGCTGCGATCACCACCCTCCTTCGCGACCGCTTACCCCCATCCGGGGATTGTGGCCCATCTGTCCCAAGAACTCTTCCGGGGCCTGTTGTGCCACTGCTTCGCCTGAGCATCGGAATGCTCGAAGACTTCACCAGCTCTTCAGCAGCTGGGCCCAGCGGCTGCTACGCCGAAGAACCATCACCCAGGACGCCGAAGATGTCAGGACGGAAAAGTGACATTATATAACTAAGGACCCATAGTCTGCCATATCACGGCCCTATTGTGACCGGCCGTTGCCGGGGTAGTTGTGTTCATATATATCAGTGTTTGCTTGTGTTGAGTCCCTGTGAGGACAATCCCTGTTACCTGTTTGGTTGCTTAGACTAGTCACATGATCTATACTTATAAAACGTTATTACCAAAAGCATAAAGTCTCGCGTCTCGTCACTGCATCCCACGTATCTGCCGGTACCACACACACACATTATATAGATTACATGGTACAATGGTAAAAAATAAAACAAGGCAAACACCGCACATATATTAATATACATAGCAAAGATTACAGTACAACCAGGGGTGTAACTATCGAGGTCGCAGCTGCGATGGGGCCCGGAGTGCTTAGGGGCCCGCCCAGTCCACCAAAGAAGCAGCCAGCTCCTGTCTGTGAAATAACATAAAACTTGTCAGGAGTGGGAATGTCAGGTTACTCGCACAGCCTTTAATTGTTCCTTTTTAATTGGTATTTTCAGTAGTTGCAGGTACTTTCATGTGCCACTAGCACTACACTTGCCTAACTTTTATGGTTTGTCTCAATAAATATTGATTTTTTACATCTTCAATTTTAGTCCCGCCATTTGTTATGACCTTGTTCGTTTTTTTCCTCTGTATACACTGGAGACCAGTTGGCAGTGGACACCAGCCGGATCCTCACAACGCAGGTTACAACACGAACAGATAAGGTTACTTTCACACTTCAGTTATTTTACATCAGTCACAATCCGTCGGCTCAACGGATCCATCGCCGATTGTGACGGATCCGTTTTTCGCCGGATCCGACCGCCCTACCTGGCAGGTTTATATACATTTGGGGCTGTGGATATTAGAGTATTCCGGGTTTAAAAAAACGGAATCCATCACTAGATTCTGTCATTTGACGGACAGCGACAGATCCAGGGCCCATAGGCTTCCATTCTAGCAAACTACATACGGCGCCGGATCCGTCGCTGTCCGACTTTTCGATGGAGACAAAAGACGTTCCTATGTCCATTGTCTCCATCTGACAGACAAACAATTTCCGATGGATCCAGCGAACGACGGATGAAACGTGCAGCCATCATTCGGAATCTGTCGCGAATACAAGGCCATAAGAAAAAAACGGATCCGGCGGCATCAGTCACTGGATCCGTTTTTTTCAAAATTTGACGTATTGTGACTGATGGCAAAAAACTGCAATGGGAAAGAGGCCCAAGTTATCAGTTCCCACAGATGCAGCCCCACCCCTTACTGACGTTTACCAGGTGGGCGGAGCCGCAAGTTTTCCTGCAGTGTAATGGGCCGAGGGGCCGGTGGGGGCCAGCGGCGCTGAGCCTGTGGGGAGTTGGCCCGATTCCCCAGTGCTCAGTGTTATGGGCTTGCGGAGCGCACTAAATAATGAAGACGGAATAAGGTGCGTTCGCAGCCCGGGGTCCACCGTGTAGAGATGGTAAACTGCTAATCGGTAATGGTGAAGTGAGTGAAGACCGGTGGGATACCCGCTGACCTGATGTGCACCAGAGTGAACTGTTACCTCACAGAGCCGCTGAAACAAATGCCGGAGCCAGTTAATACTCACAGGGCTCGGCTGGGTGAGCACTATCCAACGGTCACAGAACTCTGCCCCAGAGACTCAGGGCTAGAGTCCCTCTAGACCACTAGTGCTCGGCGCCGCAGCTGCGGTGCCAGCAAGAGAACAGATAAATGTCAATTGCACCAAGGGCGCACTGCACCGCTCCGGCGGACGCCACTAACCACCCAGAGCAGGGAGGAAATCGCTTAACTAGCACATGGCGCCGCTGTAAGAAACACTGCTGCTCATGCGGTGCAGAGGTGTTTGTGCTGGGTGGCACTATATGGCGCTAACGCTCGTGTGGAGAGCGGGATGCTCTGTGGCACATTGACTATGCCACTACTGGCACGGACTCTGACTCTGTAATCCCTATACCATACACAACCAAATGGAGGGGATCTTAATGAGTCAGTCACCAGATCATGCATCTATCATCATACACACAAATAACAATTAGTCTATACTAGCGCATGGCCATGCGGCAATGCGACTCTTTTATAGCAGCGTCCTTCTTGTTCCTTCCTAGTGGTCCAATGGGAGGAGCAATAGGACCTGAGCATGTGACCTCAGACCTCCAATGAGAGGACTTCCCACGGGCATGGTCAGTGGACCGAAAGAAGGACTTAGTCCCAGGAGCTGCTAGCTATTGCAGGTTACAATAGCTGAACCCTGATTAGCAGCAGTAACCAAGCCAACAGACACCTAGAACGACGTCTTTGCTGAGCAGGAATCTCTGTGGCCGCAGAGGACATGGCTTGAGATTCCCCCTGTGCAGTGGGGGAAACTCGACACCTAACACTCACCGCCGTCAGTGCTCTGGAGACTCCTGATGCTTTTTGCTTGGATTACTGGGAGACTTTCCTGAAGAGCCAGCTCCACGCACATGCAGCAGGATGACTTGTACATTCCCACAGAGGCTGCAGGTGAGTGACCGGCCAAGAGCAGAGCTCGGCTTCATAAACTACAAGTGTCAGGGAAGAGCCTTACTGTACTCTTAAAGGGACCTGCTCACTATTTAATGCGGACTGGAAACAGTTCTCACAGGACACTTCTGCGCTGTGGAGGCCCTTGTCTGGTCTGGTGTCTGCACTTCGACATTTAGGGTTACTGTCCCTTTAACATTTCAGTCACAGCAGTCTATACATTCCTGTGGCATCCCCATTACCAGCATTCATTATCATTGTCCTGCTATAGATCCGCCATGTGCATGTGTGGTGGGCTCCGCTCATAGTCAGTAGTGTAGAGTGATTAGCCAGTGGCACATGTCGCCATGACTGAGGTAAACAGTGGCCTGAAATGTATATTGCCGCATTGTGACTGGTAAGCCTCATGCCTGAGGTACTGTGGGTCAAGGCATAATTGTCTGTATAAGTATTGCTCACGGATAGTTATGTCTGGCATCCAGTCAGGTTGTAGCTTTTGTCATCCAAAATCTTGTAAAGAATAAAGCTAGCCTCTGATTGGCTGCCCCAGGTAAGGTGAAGGTTGAGTGCTCATCCGATTACCCTATGTAAGAGACTTCCTCAGGAATTTTTTTTTACTGAAGCCTAAAAAAAAAAAAAAAATACAAAATGAGGAGAAAACCTTCTGATGGAGCCATTCAATTTAGTGAGTCGGTCACTTTGTCCTCCGTCTGACCTCTGTTCAGGTGGTGGTAGCACGGACTACCCAGTTTTTTTGTGTCCGCATAAACAGACAGACAATTCTGAAACGGAGACCAGACTGTTTATATTGGTTCTTCCTCAAATCATTTCTTATGCTGCCAGGTTTTATATTATAACAGTATTTTAACAAATGGAGAACAGAGAGACTCCATCTGATGCATTATAGTTAATGGCTTTGGCAAAGGATTCAGTCTGATTCCCATTTTTAAGACTTCAGACTGAAGGCCCTGACAGAGCCTCGAATGTGAGGTGAAACATAATGAAAAATTAAATTAGTCTTTGCCCTGGTAAACCTTTAACTTTGTATTCTCCATGGATATGACACCAATTTCTGTTTCACTAAGCTCGATACTGGGTAGATATCTGTGGGAACTGTTCAGCCAGTGTGGTTGTACTTGGCACAGCAGTCTAACTTCAATCACATCTTTGCAATATTTTCGAGATCTTCACAGGTATAAACGTCTGGTGTGGGCCAACAATAATCGCTAGAGTTGAGCGAAACGGGTCGAAAAAATTCAAGAGTCGCCGACTTTTGGCAAAGTCGGGTTTCATGAAACGAATCCCGACCCTAGGATGAGGTCGGCCACGAGGTCGGCGACTTACGCGCCAAAGTCGCGTTTCAAAAGTTTGTTTTGCGCTCTTTTTCAGCCAATCAGGATCCACGGACACTGTGGGCAACGTGATGACATAGGCAGGGGTCACCACCATCTTTCAGAAGGGCATGCAAGTGATTGGCTTGCTTTGGTGGGCGTCACAGGGGTTATAAAAGGGCATGCACGCCGACCGCCATCTTACTTCTGCCGATCTTAGCATAGGGAGAGGTTGCTGATTCTGTAGGGAGAGCGTTAGGCAGGGAAGAAGACACCAAAAACTGCTTCTGCTGCTAGCGATTTTGCCTGTACAACACACCAGTCACTGTGCAGTGCAAGGGGAGGCTATATAGTGGTGTATCAGTGGTGTTGGTTGTTGGGCTGCCTTCTAAGGCTTCCTGACATTCCTGCATTGCTGTTTACCCACTGCTCCGCAAACTGCTTTTTTAAAAGCAATCACAATTTTTTTTTTTTGTCCTGCTGAGGTACTGAGCGTGCATTTTTTCACACCATACAGCGGTGTACGCTCCTCACACAGTACCATGTAACGGCTGTTATCACAGCCACAGTGAAGCTATCAGTGAGTCACTCTGTGAGAATAAGTCGAGGACATGTTCCGTTCTTACAGACCTGCACTCTAGGGAGATTCCAATTCTGCCCAATTCTACATACACCTTGTAGTTTGTGATACACTAGCCAATTTCTGCCTGTGACATAGCGCTCAGATATTCAGTGGGCCTCACACAATCCATAAGTGTCCAGTGTCCACAAGTGTGTGCAGAAATTAAAAATCTCCCTTATCCTCTAGTCACTTTGGTCACAGCTCTGCCATCGAGCCTGTGACAGAGCGCTCAGATACTCAGTGGGCCTCACACAATCCATAAGTGTCCAGTGTCCACAAGTGTGTGCAGAAATTAAAAATCTCCCTTATCCTCTAGTCACTTTGGTCACAGCTCTGCCATCGAGCCTGTGACAGAGCGCTCAGATACTCAGTGGGCCTCACACAATCCATAAGTGTCCAGTGTCCACAAGTGTGTGCAGAAATTAAAAATCTCCCTTATCCTCTAGTCACTTTGGTCACAGCTCTGCCATCGAGCCTGTGACAGAGCGCTCAGATACTCAGTGGGCCTCACACAATCCATAAGTGTCCAGTGTCCACAAGTGTGTGCAGAAATTAAAAATCTCCCTTATCCTCTAGTCACTTTGGTCACAGCTCTGCCATCGAGCCTGTGACAGAGCGCTCAGATACTCAGTGGGCCTCACACAATCCAAAAGTGTCCAGTGTCCACAAGTGTGTGCAGAAATTCAAAATCTCCCCTGTCCTATAGACACCTTGTACCTTGTTTTACATTACTATATAGTTTGTTGGATTTTGTCTACATTTCTACCAAAAATGAGGAAGGCTGGTGGAAGAGGCCGTGGAATTGGGCGGGGGTTGGCAGCTGGTAATGATGGTGTTGGTGGTGGATCTGATGGTAGTGGCAAGAGCAAAATAGGACCGAATGCAGGAGGTGTTGAGCCTGCGTCATCGTCTGGCTACATAAGGCCTCGAACGCTTAGTTTTCTAGGAGTTGGCAAACCGCTTTTAAAGCCAGAGCATCAGGAAAAAGTTTTGTCTTACATTGCTGACTCAGCCTCCAGCTCTATCGCCTCCTCTTCTTCAGTTGTAAAAAGTAAAAGCACTGAGTCGTCATTGGAGGCTCATGTTCATGAACCACACCTTTCCTTGTGTCCTTCACCCAAACCAAGATTGAAGGATGACGCAGGCCATACTACTGATTACTCCATGGAGCTGTTTTCACATACCATGCCTGGACTATCAAGTGAAATGGTGAATTACCCAGGCCAAGATGAATCTGACATGGAGTGCACTGATGCACAGCCGCTGATGGATGATTCTGCTGGTACATTCACTCAGAGCACTACATTGTCCTCGCAGTGTACAGAGCCAGATTCTGACCCTGATGAGACTCAGGTGCCCCTTCCCGCACACTATACCACCATACACGGTGACACAGAGGAAGGTGCACATGACATAGAAGAGGAGGTGATGGATGACCCAGTTGTTGACCCAGATTGGCATCCATTGGGGGAAGAGGGTGCTGCTTACAATAGCTCAGATGAGGAGCATCCACAGCAGACATCGACATCGCAACAGCTGTTATCTGGCAGGCCCGGAGCACTCCAAAGACAGGTTCCAAACATCAAAAGAGTTGCTGGACAGCTTGTCCAGAGGGTCAAAAGATCACAGCGTGCTAGGCCGCAAAATGTCTGCCAAAGTAGGAAGAGTGCAGTGTGGCACTTTTTTGAACAAAATCCTCATGATCAGGTCAAGGTTATCTGTAAGAAGTGCGCAAAGACCTTTAGCCGAGGGAAAAATCTGAAAAATTTGAATACCAGTTGCATGCTTAGACATTTAACCAGCATGCACTTGCAAGCGTGGACACAACACCAAACCTCAAGTGCCACATGTGCAACTGATCACAACGAAGGTAGTCAGCAACGCTACATTGTTTCCCCCACTGTAAGCCCACCGGTTAGCACAGCAGCAAATGTTGAGGTGTCGGTGCAATACCACAGCAGTCAGGGAATCCCACTGTTATATCAACGAAAGACTGATTCTAGGCCATCAGAAAGAACAACAACTCCATCACCATCATCAACCCTCTCTCAGTCCGCCCTGTCCACCGCTACTTCCACCATATGCAGCTCTCAAGTCCAGCTCACCCTCCCAGACACTATGAGTAGGTCAAGAAAGTACTCAGTCTCTCATCCGCGTACACTGGGTTTGAACGCCCACATTGCCAAACTAATCTCGTTTGAGATGATGCCCTTTCGGTTGGTGGAAAGCGCAGCTTTCCGCGAACTCATGGCCTATGCAGTACCACGCTATGACCTACCCAGTCGCCACTTCTTCTCTCGCAAAGCCATCCCAGCCCTCCACCATGATGTGAAAGACCGCATTGTCCATGCACTCAAGCAGTCAGTGAGCGGAAAGGTGCACCTCACAACTGATGCATGGTCCAGTCGGCATGGCCAGGGCCGTTACGTGTCCATCACTGCGCACTGGGTTAATGTGGTGGATGCAGGGTCCACAGGGGACAGCGGTGGTGGGACAGTGCTGCCTAGCCCACGGTATAGGAAACAGTTGGCTGTAGGCGTTCGACCCTCCTCCTCCTCCTCCAGAAGCGAAAGCTCGTCCACAGAGCGCAGTCGTACGAGCACTCCATCTGCAGCTGCCACTGTTGCACACGATGTGTCCCCTTATCGAGCAGCTAGTGGAAAGCGTCAGCAGGCTGTGTTGCAGATGATGTGTTTGGGCGACAGACACACCGCCGAGGTACTGGCCGAGTACTTGAAGCGACAAACTGAGTCATGGCTGGGCAGTGTACATCTTGAGGCAGGCAAGGTAGTTAGTGATAACGGCCGTAATTTTGTGGCAGCCGTAGCCCTTTCAAAACTCAGCCACATACCTTGCTTGGCTCACACCTTGAACCTGGTGGTGCAGTGCTTCCTCAAAAATTATCCGGAGTTAACAGCCCTGCTCCAGAAGGTGCGAAGACTGTGCGCGCAAATCCGCCGGCCGCCTGTACACTCCGTTCGTATGCAGAAGCTGCAGCGATTGCTCCACCTTCCCAACCACCGCCTCATTATCGACATTGCAACAAGGTGGAACTCCAACCTGCACATGGTGGAGCGGCTGTGCGAGCAGAGGCAGGCCATAATGCATTTGTGGGAGGATACACGGCCAGGCACTTTGAGAGCAGACATGGAGTTGACAGGTGTGCAGTGGTCGAAGCTGAAAGACCTCTATAAAGTCCTTCAGTGTTTTGAGGAATGCACACGGCTGGTAAGCGCAGACGATGCCATCCTAAGCATGAACATCCCACTTATGCGTCTGCTCATGCAAACTTTGACGCACCTTAAGGAGCAGGCGTCTGCAGCCAATGTTGATGAGGAGGAAGAGGAGGAGGGAATCCTTGATGACATTCAGCCATTGTCTGCTCAGGGACCTCTCCTGGACGAGGTGGAGGAAGAAGAGGAGGAGGAGGATGATGATGGGGATGATTACTTAGGGGAGGAGGATGCATCTCGTGGGGCAAGTGAAAATGTTGGCGTGGCAAGGTCTGGTACAGGGTTTGTGCGTGACTGGAGGGATGTGGATTTGCCAGAAAGTGCTCCTCCAACCAGCACTCGCAGTGCATCATTGACACTGGGAACATTGGCCCACATGTCAGATTATGCCTTGCGGATCCTAAAAAGGGACCCCCGCATTGCCAAAATGATGAACGATGAGGACTACTGGTTGGCCAGCATCCTGGATCCACGCTATAAAGGCAAATTACAAAACATCATGCCACAGGAGAACCTTGACCTAATATTGGCTAATAAACAAGCAACTCTGGTAAATCGGTTGCTTGAGGCATTCCCAGCACACAGCAGCGGTGATGGTTCTCACACGAGCCGTACGGGCCGGGGGCAGCTTGGCAGAGGTGTTCGTGGTGCACACAGCAGAAGTGGCGTTGGAGACAGGGGTTTCATGACAATGTTGTGGACTGATTTTTCAAATACCGCTCACACAACTGGTAATACTGCATCGATGGAAAGTGACAGGAGACAGCAGTTGTCAACTATGGTTACAAACTACTTTTCCTCCCATATCGATTTTCTCCCACACAGGTCATTCCCCTTTGACTATTGGGCCGCTAAACTGGACACCTGGCCTGAATTGGCCCAATATGCCTTACAGGAGCTCGCTTGCCCAGCTGCAAGTGTGCTATCGGAAAGAGTCTTCAGTGCAGCTGGATCAATCCTGACAGAAAAAAGGACCCGTCTGTCAACCCAAAATGTGGATGATCTAACCTTCATTAAAATGAACCATGCATGGGTTTCCAAGGATTTTGTCCCACCTTCCCCTGATGACACATAGGGTGACAGAAAAATGGCTTGCTTTGGTCCACCTCTTCCTGGGACTTCACCTATTTCGCCTTTTGCATCAGCTGAATGTCCAACATCAACATATGCCACTTTCTAAAACTCCCTAACTGTGCTGCCTCCCCCCCATGGCCAGGGTCACGACCTAGCGCACGACACCGTGTGAGTGCCGTTGCCCTGGACAGGTGGGTAGGCCGACTCTTGGGCGCGGGCACAGGGTCCCTCATAGTGCAATCAAGTGTCTCTGACGGTGGTGGTGCACACCCGCCGTCAGACACACCGCTGTACTATGAGGGGCCCAGTGCCAGTACCGACGCCCACGAGTGGGCCCCCCTTGCTTGGGCAGGGCCCCAGCATTTGCAATCTTTACCTCTCCCTGCTCCTCCGCTGTGTAATCTGGGCCGTCAAATCCATACTGTGCCTGACACCGTCTGAGCCTGCCTCCTGAGACATATATTTTGAATGTGTACGCTATCCATACATGTTATCTGGGGATACGGTACCCTTTCTAACCTTTGTGCAATCACGTGCAATCCATACTGGGCCTAACACCGTCTGAGCCTGCCTCCTGATGTATAGACATATATTTTGAATGTGTACGCTATCCATACATGTTATCCGGGGATACGGTACCCTTTCTAACCTTTGTGCAATCACGTGCAATCCATACTGGGCCTAACACCGTCTGAGCCTGCCTCCTGATGTATAGAGATATATTTTGAATGTGTACGCTATCCATACATGTTATCTGGGGATACGGTACCCTTTCTAACCTTTGTGCAATCACGTGCAATCCATACTGGGCCTAACACCGTCTGAGCCTGCCTCCTGATGTATAGACATATATTTTGAATGTGTACGCTATCCATACATGTTATCTGGGGATACGGTACCCTTTCTAACCTTTGTGCAATCACGTGCAATCCATACTGGGCCTAACACCGTCTGAGCCTGCCTCCTGATGTATAGACATATATTTTGAATGTGTACGCTATCCATACATGTTATCTGGGGATACGGTACCCTTTCTCACCTTTGTGCAATCATGTGTAATCCATACTGGGCGTGAGAACGGCTGGCGAGCTGTTAAGCAAGCTACAGCACCTGTGGTTTGCACACGTAAGTTTTTAATTTTTTCAGGAATGACGGTTAGGCCTAATTCCGGAACTGCGGTTGACCTGCACTTACTGGGAAATCATTGTTCGCGGGTAATAATTGTAATCAGTGATCCCCATCACTAACGTTGTTCAGCGGGTTATCTGCACCTGTAAGCTACAAACGCTGGCCTTTTCAGTGTAGCGCACATGCAGCCACGGACATGTAAGGGCATGACACACCAGTTATTGGCCAATCTCATGTGCCAGAGCCTCACATGTCCCTCTATTAAGCCGGACTCGGACCGCGGGGCATGACGGAGTCTCGCTCGTTAACGGAATTAAGCTTGCAATGTGTGCATCTGTTCTGTAGCTGGCATGGTTGAGGTTTCCCAGGTGGAGTCGAATTTAACCGTAGGCTCCACTCCTGGTGGTGCCCTTCTGGACATTCCTTTAAGGTTCAGCTTTGCAACCATACTGCCCACGTAAAACAAACACTTTGCCTTCATGAACGCTGTTTGGAGGGTCATGACACGTGGGAATAACGCCGCCCAATCAGTTAACCTGCTATAGAGATCCTTCGTTGCTCCCAAGCATGACATCACACTCCCTAGGAGGAAGGTAATGCCACTGTGGCGACCGTACTCCTGGGGGCGACACAAGTGCACTGATTCCCAGCCACTGCTCGATGAATCTGCTGGTACATTGACCCAGACCACTACATTCCCCTCGCACGCTACACGGCCTGAATCTGACCCTGATGAAACTCAGGTTACCCTTCCCATATACAGTTCCATCTTACACGGTGACAAAGAGGAAGCTGCAGATGAAAGTGCAGGTTCGGCCCACCCGCCATCAGACACACCACCGTACTATCAGGGGCCCTGTGCCAGTACCGTCGCCAAAGAGTGGGCCCCCCATGCTTGCTCAGGATCACAGCACTTGCAAGGTTGAAATACTGTGCAGTGAGATGGAAGATGGGGACGACGAGGAGTCCAGACTAGTACAGGGATTCCCTAGCGAGGAGACTTATTTGATTGTTTTCAATGTTGGGACAGCAATTTTTGGGGAGCACTATACTCTGGAGAATGATAGATGGGGCCCACCATACACTGGAACATTCCAAAGGTGGACATCAGACACTGGAGCAGCATTTACAGGGCCCATTATACACTAGAGCATTAGAAATGGGGCCCATTATGTTTGGAGCATTATTTGGGCCCATAAGACAGTGGAGCTTCATCCATGGGGACCAACATATACTGTAGCATTATGTGGAGCTCATCATATACTGTTTCAAACATTATATGGGACCAATGATTCTGTATGGAGAAATAGATGGGCCTCGTCATGAGATGTAAAAAGTGAAGTATTTTTCATTGTACTATACCACTATTTCTCTGCCGTATCGGAGCATGATGAGTTGTGGTATGTGTTAAAGGGGCGCTCTTTCGCCCAGGGCACATGAAAACCTGCAGCCAGCCCTCCCCCCCACAACTTTAGCCAAATAACCCCCCTTTTTCAGTGCGTAACTTGTATTATGAAGTTAATTAAGGTTGACAAGCTTAAGTAAGAAGAATTGATGCTTTTGGCATTCAAATGGGCACTGTAGGTGTGTTTCCTGTCCTCCTCTCACTGCCGACTTTTATTCCCCATTGACTTACATTGGGTTTCGTGTTTCGGGACGACCCCGACTTTTCCCTATAATCGGACGATCTTGCTCGACCCGACTTTTGGAAAAGTCGGGTTTCACAAAACGAAACTCGACCCTAAAAAACCAAAAGTCGCTCAACTCTAATAATCGCCATATGAAAGGTGTCCTGACCTACTTGGAAAAAACAGTTCTGCTGAACATGAAGAAATCATGCGTGCCCCACTGCCATTATGGCTGTCAAGACAGGGTTTACATACATTTCCCAACAAAGCACCTCTTCTCTGCTGTAAAATAAACCTGACTGATGGCACAAGTGATTTTACAAGTGTTCTAAGGAGGACGTCCCATGATAAAATGTATGATGGAGGTGCCAATCCTGGGACCACAGCGGTGACCAGTACAAAGGAATTGGACTGTATTTCTGCATGATGTTGGGAACCCCCTATTGTAGTCATCAGTGTGGGTCCTGTGTGCCAGACCTCAAAAATTAGTCTTCTATAGGCTCTGACCATGTATATTCATTAAACTTTCACTCTTGTGTATTTACATATCTGGTTGGGTTAGATTTAAAGGGAGTGTCTTATGTAGACAACCAGTGTCCATATACACTGTCAGGGCATACAGTATAAATGTAGATGAGTGAATAGTCTGAGTGTGAATGAGAGCAAACTGCTTTCAGTTTCGATACAAACAAACAATGTTGCTGGGCTCCCTCTTCCTACCAGTGTGTGTGATGATGTCTCTGCACTGACTGATCCTGTGATTCCCAGGAATGCGGGAGAGGAGAGAGAAGTGAAGTTGTGGCGTCCCTGAGGCTTCAGTCGCCACAGAGGTACTGCACCTTCTCCTAAGGTGTAGTGCCCCACCATCCAGGTAAGGCGGGAACTCCTGACCATCTCCACACCTGCATTCCACACACAGGATAGTTCAGTGGGGTCCACCTAACAGCTTCAGGCTGGGGGTTAGCAGAGCACCCTTCGTGGAACCCTGCTTCGTAACACGAGATGTGCTGGGAGGCGGGTGGAGTGAGATGATACAAAAGAGTGGGAAGAGTGAGAGTTAGTTAGTTGGTGAGAGGAGAGAGAAGAGAGAAGATGGGTGTCTGAGGGACGTGCTGCAGCAGGCCCCAGTGATCTGGGCTGCTGGCACGAGAAAGACCAGAGAAAGAGACTGATAAGATTGCTAACCTAACCTTCCATAAGAGAGATAGAACAGATCGGAAGAACAGATCGGAATGAAGGAGAATAGAAGGACGGTGGGAAGCTGGTTGAAGAAAGATAGAGAACCCTTCCAGTCCAGAGAGCGCAAAGGCCAGGGCCCGGTCCCTGAGGTTGATTGGATCTTTATGTCCGGCAACAGACACCGGAGGAGTAGTGAGCCGCTAACGCCTTGCTCCCATCATAGACTTGGGACCCAACAGCAACTGAATAGAGAGCCGGGACGCAGAGTGGAGTCCCCGAAGCAGGCTACAGCTGTCTGTCATACAAGTAAAGACTAGGAACACCTAGAGAGAGGCATTCCAGGGTAACTAAGTACTGGAGTGCTTCGCACCTAAAGGCGCATTGGAGGAGTCGCTCAGTGAAGGTACATGTTGGCGGAGTGTGGAAGAGAGAATTCTATCCTGCCTGGAGGTTGGCTGGAGCCCTGACCTGGAGAACACAGTATGGAGGCAGGCAGTTGTGTGAACTGCAAACAGTGAGTAAAGCTTTGGAACCGCATACTCTGGTGTCCTCCAGTTATTCCCGCACCACTACACCTGGGTACCAGCATCCATACCAGCCTGCGCCTCTCCTCATCCATTGCACCTACACTGCCCTGGGACTACAGCTCCACCTGTGGGGAGCTACACCATCTTTGCTGCACCACACCATCAGTCCCAGCGGATCTGCATGCAGCGTTGGCTCAACATCTTACTTGCCAAACACCACGGGTGGCGTCACGAACTATTCATATAAACTCTAACACCATTAACATCACCGCCATTGATACCGCTGCTGTGACACATTCCCGCCTGACACCGGCCCGGTACCGAGTGCCCCGCTGCCCTGGGTGTGTGAGGGCGACCCAAAGTCTTCTAAAGATAGTGTGTGACCAGCAGTAGCAAGCAGGTGAGGGGGGGCTGGAGCAGCATGGTGGCAGGCAGTGCCACTGTATCTAGCCAGCAGTAGCCAGCAGGTGGGGGGGGCCTGGAGCAGCATGGTGACAGGCAGTGCCACTGTATGTAACCAGCAGTAACCAGCAGGTGTGGGGGGGCTGGAGCAGCATGGTAGCAGGCAGTGCCACTGTATGTGACCAACAGTAGCCAGCAGGTGAGGGGGAGCTTAGAGCAGCATGATCACAGTGTGACTGTCTGGCAGTGCTGGGCACATAAGGTTTGTGACTGACAAAAAGAACTTAGTGTGCCTGCTCATCCTACCCATTACTTTATGATGTCTCAAAGTCTGTGCTTTACAGAGATCATGCAGACGTGCTCAAGGCAACACACAATAGGGCTACATTCACACTGATTGCTAGTGCTCCGCTAGTATCCTGTTTTGTATGGATCTGCTATTGCAGTGACATTGGCTGTCCCAGCCAAGTCAATGAATTTCACAATTTTGCATTCACACTCTGTGCTTTTTAAGGATCCGTTCTTTGGCTCAAGATTATAGAATCGTAGAGTTGGAAGGGACCTCCTGGGCCATCTGGTCCAACTCCCTGCTCAAAGCAGGATTCGCTAAATCATCCCAGACAGATGTCTGTCCAGCCTCTGTTTGAAGACTTCTATTGAAAGAGAACTCACCACCTCTCGTGGCAGCCTGTTCCACTCATTGATCACTCTGTCAAAAAGTTTTTTCTAATATCTAATCTGTGTCTCCTCCCATTCAGTTTCATCCCATTGCTTCTAGTCTTTCCTTGTGCAAATGAGAATAAAGATGATCCTTCTACAATGTGACAGCCCATGGTATATTTGTAGACAGCTATTAAGTCTCCTCTCAGTCTTCTCTTCTGCAAGCTAAACATTCCCAAATCCTGCAACCTTTCCTCATAAGACAGGGTTTGCAGACCGGTCACCATTCTGGTCGCTCTTTTCTGAACTTGCTCCAGTTTGTTGATGTGTTTTTTAAAATGTGGCGCCAAAACTGGACACAGTATTCCAGATGAGGTCTGACCTAAGAGGAGTAGAGGGTATAATGACTTCACGTGATCTAGACTGTATGCTTCTGTTAATACATCCTAGAATTGCATTTGCCTTTTTTGCTGCTGCATCACACTGACTCATATTCAGTCTGTGATCTATTAGTATACCCAAGTCTTTTTCACATGTGCTGTTGCTTAGCCCTATTCCTCCTATTCTGTATATGCTTTTTTCATTTTTATAGCCCAGGTGTAGTATTTTTCCCGTTAAAAACCATTCTGTTAGTTGCTGCCCACTGCTCCAGTTTATTTATATCTTTTTGAATCCTCTCTCTTCTCTAGTATTAGCTATCCCGCTTTGTCATCAGCAAATTTAATCAGTTTACCCTCAATTCCTTCATCTAAATCATTGATAAATATGTTGATAAATACAGGACTCAGGTCAGAGCCCGTTGGTACCCCACTTGAGACATTCTACAACTGGATGTGCAGCCATTTACGACCACTCTTTGGGTCCGATCACTAAGCCAGTTATGAATCCACCTAACAGTTGCCTTGTCCATTCCATACTTAGCCATTTTTTCAATAAGGATTGTGTGAGATACTTTGTCAAATGCTTTGCTGAAGTCAATATATACTATATCTATGGCATTTCCCTGATCCACCCAATCAGTGATTCTGTCATAGAAGGAAATTAAGTTAGTTTGACATGACTTATTAGTTACAAACCCATGCTGACTCTGTTTAATCACTTCATTCTTATCCAGGTACTTACATACATGTTATTTATAATTTGTTCCACCTTCTTCCCCTTTTTGAAGATAGTAACAACATTTGCTCTTCTCCAGTCTTCTGGGACTTCTCCTGTTCTCCAAGAATTTTCAAAGATTATGGAGAGGGGTTCAAATATTTCTTCTGCTATCTCCTTCAGTACTCTGGGGTGTAATTCATCTGGACCTGGAGACTTGAATTCATTTAGGTTAGCTAAGTGTTTCCTCACTATCTTTCTGTTTATATCCTGGATTTTTCTATTCCCTTAACCCTCCGTCAGGAACAATGGATCTGACAGGCGCAGCTCCTGTGTGAAACCTGATACCACAGTTGGTCTGCAGAGCTTCAGGAAGGAAGATTTAGCTGTGCTGGCTTCTCAGGCTCATTGGTCCCGAACACATCACACTTTATAAGGTTGGTATGTAATGTTTTTAGTCATTACTATTGTTTATTTAGCTTGTTTTATGAATGGATAGAGAAATGTTTGTGCATATTTCATATAAATAAGGCAGATTTTCTTACAAATGAAAGTGTGCTTCTCAGGCACATTGTTCCCTAGTGCATATTCTCTCTCTTGCTTCAGATTATCTTCTGAAATGGAGAAGAAAATGTATGATCTTTCAAAACCCCATCATGTTGAGGAAGTGGGAAACACACTGTTAGATGATGATGATGATGATGATGATGATGATGATGCAGACCCCACAATGAACGAGGATTTTGAAGAAAGTGAGATTGATTCTCATGATGAGGTGGAAGTCTGTGAACTAAATTCTGAAACAGAGCAAGATGGTGACAGTGATGAGGAGGAAGAAGATATAATAAGATTCTATATGGAAAAAGATAAAACAACCAAATGGAACAAGAATCCACCCATAAAAAAATAAGTATGGAACCTCATAACATTATCACTCACCTTCCTGCAGTTATGGGAACAGCACGTAATGCAAAAAATGCAGCTGAATGCTGGAATACTTTTTTCACAGATGACATTCTGGACTCTATTGTCATATACACTAATCAATATATAGACAATATAAAGCAAAAGTTCATCTGTGACAGAATCCTGAAGCCCACGGATGAAATCGAACTGCGTGCATTTTTTGGATTATTATACCTTGCAGGAGCTTATAGGGCAAATCGGCAAAGTCTGGAGGAACTTTGGGGTATAGAAAGTGATGGAATTGAAAAATTTAGCCTTGTTATGTCTCTAAAAAGATTCAAGATTCTAATTTGTTGACTTCGGTTTGATGACAGAACTACCCGAACCGAACGTAAAACATATGACCGGCTTGCTCCAATTTGCGATGTATTCCAAAAATTTGTGGAAAACTCTAAGATAAACTATCGCCCTGGGGCAAATGTCACAACTGACGAAATGCTCCCTGGCTTTCGTGGCAGATGCGCATTTCGTCAATACATACCATCAAAACCTAGCAAATACGGAATAAAAATGTATGCCCTTGTTGATGCCAGTAAGACCTACACATACAACATTGAAATTTATGCTGGAAAACAGCCAGATGGTCCTTACTGTGTCAGCAACAAACCCACTGATGTTGTGAAAAGAATGTCTGAGCCCTTATTTGGATCAGGTCGCAATATAACTGCTGATAATTGGTTTTCAAATTGTGATCTTATTGATTATCTAAAAACGCAGAAGCTTTCATATGTCGGAACTGTAAGAAAAAATAAAAAAGAATTGCCGCCACAGCTTGTTACTGTGACAGGGAGAAAACAGTACAGCAGTATGTTTGCATTCCATGATGGAAAGGTTTTGGTTTCCTATGTAACACGCGAAAAAAAAAAATGTACTTCTCTCAACGCTTCATAATGATGATGCCATCGATCCTAAATCTGAAGCACAACAAAAACCAGAGATTATTACATTTTATAATGAAACCAAAGGGGGTGTTGATACAGCTGATCAGATGTGCTCAACTTTCAGCGTCAGCAGAAACACCAAGCGCTGGCCAATGGTCATATTTTTCGCTATGCTAAATTTGGGTGGTATAAATTCACAAATCATTTACCTTGAAAACCAGCTTGAACCACTCCGTAGACGATTGTACCTGAAAAATTGGCCCATGAACTAATGCTTGGAGAGCTACGCAGAAGTATGAAAACCATCGGTATCCCCTCTGGCCTTCAAGTTAGGCTCAAAAGATTCCGCCCAGATATTGATACTGAAAATCCAACACCTGTACCACCTCCCAAAAGAAGGAGATGCACCACCTGCACCATGGAAAGCGGGAACAGAAGGCTTTCTAATTATGAATATCTCAAATGTCATCATGCAATCTGCCTGACATATGCAAAAATGTATTGCAATTCTTGCTCTTTGCTTTGCAAATGTGTTTTTTCTGGGGAACCTTCAGAATCTAATTCAGATTAATTCTGTGTGTAATATTATTCTAGGTGCCTAGAAAATGTTTTTGTGCCAAAATTTTCTCTTTTTAATAATTGTTACTTGATATCATTGGGGGCTATTTGGTGGGAGTTTTGAAATTTGTGTATATCAAAGTTATTACTTTTATGTTGAGTAAATGGATTTGTTTTGCACCTGATAATGTGTAGTCTCTTTTATTACATCCCTATGAAGGTCTCTGATCACATTTAGATCACTGAAATTGAGAAAATTAGATATTCTAGGCATTTTTCTAGCCTGCGTTTGATAGGCACATTGTTCCATTACGAGTTAGTGCGAATATTGTTCCTGACGGAGGGTTAATAGGACAGTAAAGAACAGTTGATGTTACATTTCTTTTCTGAGAGAAAACAGATGCAAAATAGGAATTTAAAAGTTCGGCCTTCTCAACATCCTGTCTTACCATTTCATCATTTTCATCCTGTAAAAATCCTATAGCATCTTTGACTTTTCTTTTACTTTTGACATATCCCCAAAATCCTTTATTATTGCTTTTGATGTCTCTTGCAAGCCTCAATTCATTGTCAGCTTTAGTAATCTGATTTGTGCCCTGCAAGTTCTGCAGACAGCATTATAGTCTTCTTTAGATATGTCTCCCTCTTATATATTTTTATATTGCACTATAAAACATTGCAACAAAACTGTATGCAAAGTGAATAGGGAATATGAGTGAAATATTTTGGCATAAGAGGGACCCTATTTGAAAGTTCGCATCGGGGCCCATAACTTTGTAGTTACACCACTGAGCACAACACACAAACAACCACATACCGGAAAGGAGAGAGGGGAGGCAGGTGAGGGTCTCTGCCACCTCATTGCAAGTGAACACAGCATTTTATTTTTTTGCAGAGTGCACACTCAGAATCTGTCCCTCAGTCCAGCTGTGTCCCATCCCTACGCTATTGATAGCATAATGCCAATACTTTTGATGGCTCCAGAAGTGCCCAGTCTAAAAGCATGTTGATTAGCTGTGCTGTAGCCTTTCAATGAGCTTTATAAGACTGGTGAACATGAACAGGAAACCGGACTTATAATAAATAGTCTGTGGTCGAGGTTCGGTAACGGACTCCGAACTTTCTTGTCCAGATTCGCTCATCCCTACAAACAAATGTAAAAAATGTTTGTGCAACTACCAGTTGCTTAGAACATTCACCAAAATTGGCAGAGCATGGGTGAGGCTAAGACTGGTAGTCTAATAAATCAAAATTGACACCAATTTAGCACTTGTTTCGTGATATTATATTGATTAGACTTGCCGATTTGCCTTTACTTACAAACCACACTTTCCAACATGAAATGTACAGTAATGATCTGCAGGTTGCAGCAAACAATGGATACAATGCGACACAGAAATCTGTCAAGTGTGCAGACCTTGTACTATTGTACTTCACAAGTCTCTCTCTGTGAACATGAAATATACCGCCTGCCGTAAATAGCAAGTCGGTATAAGAAGCAAGTGATCTGTTGTCTCAAACTGTTAAATCTAGCACTTTATCGTACACATTACTCTATATACAATCTACACCTAAGGAAAATGAATGGCAGGAGTTGTATGTGCGACTAAGGCTGTGCTTACACTACCGCTGTGACAGTTTTTTAATTCTATTTGTCTGTTCCATTTCTAGGAACAGAAAAAAAAAAAATGGATCTATTGGGCAACTGATGAAAAAAGAATCAGAGGAAAGCCATCAATTATTACGGGGTCTGTCTTGTGTTCCTTCATGCAAATGGTTCTGCATGATAAATTTTTTCTTCCATTCTAAAAACAGTGGAACCCAGAAGAACCCATAATAATCAGTGAGGTTTCTCTGCTTCCATTTGTACCAGTTATGCAATGGATCCTTTTTGACATTTGTTTATAAAAATACAAACAAAACGTCAAAACATTAGTGTGAATATAGCCTTAGAGCTATATATTTTTTCCAGAACGATGGCTTCGCTTGAATTGTGAGTTTAGTAAAGATGGGAAACCAGTGTATTTAATTATTTCATTAAAAAGACTTTATTCTTAATGTGTGGGTTTTTTAACCCTTTCATACTATTGGATTAAGAATGGATAGGTGTCTTATTGACACCTCTCCATTATTAACTGGGCTTAATGTCACCTTACAATAGCAAGGTGACATTAACCCCTTATTACCCCATATGCCACCCGCTACAGAGCAACAGGAAGAGAGGCTAAGTGCCAGAATAGGCGCATCTTATAGATGTGCCTTTTCTGGGGTGGCTGGGGCAGATGTTTTTAGCCAGGGGGGGCCCATAACAGTGGTCCTTTCCTAGGCTATTAATATCTGTCCTCCTTCACTGGCTTCCCCTCTCTGGCGAAGAAAACTGCGCGAGAGCCCACGTAATTTTTTCCCGTGAATACATTTTATTAAATACATACAGGTCCCAAATTTTACAAATACTACTAATAGTATTAGTCACTGACATGTATAAATCTACCTGTTCTGCAATGGTTTACTGTATGTAAACCATGTCTCCTATCCTGTTGGCTTCTGTAATGATTTTACAGAAGCCGACAAGCGAATTAACGGCTAATCTTCTATCTATATCTCTACGCAATATAAAGAATGATTATAATATGTGTTTTGAAGAATATTTTGTTTTAAAACGATGTGTAAATGATAGAGAAGTGCTCTATGTAAAAGCTTGTGATAAAAAAAATAAAATCGCATTGCAGTCTGATAGCAATCACACTGCATTCGGATGTAAATCTGATGCCATGTGTGAAAAATCTGATTCTGCTTGCACATAAAATGCATGCCACTCGCATGACAAGTGCATTACACTTGTCTGACTCTCCTGCATCAAAATCAGACCATTTTTAATTGCTAGTGTCTCTCTGCCCATACTCTTCCTCTCTGCCCAGGAGCTGTGGTATAATCAGACCATGTTCCAGCACAGTCAGAAGTAACCATTAAAGGGAACCTGTCACCCCCCCTGGGCGTTTTTAACTAAAAGAGCCACCTTCAGCAGCACTAAGGCTGCATTCTGTGAAGGTGGCTCTTAAGTTTCTGACCCCCAGTAACGCCAAATTAATAACTTTTATAAATAGGTCCTCATACCTGTAATGCGTCCCATAGGTATGGTATGTCCCCATGAAGCAGCCACCTCCCCGCCATCAATGTCTCTGTAGCATCTGTGCCCCACCTCCCATAGCCATCCATCATGCCCCTGCTCTGCCATCTGTGCCCCGCCTCCCATAGCCATCCATCATGCCCCTTCACTGCTGTCTGTGCCCCACCTCCTTCTGTCTCCTATGCCGGCGCCTGCTCTGTAAAAACAGATCTCGAGCATGAGCAGTGCACAATGCCTGTGAACTGACATCAGGCGATCATGCCTGCGTATTGTGGAGGCCCCAGATCCTGTCCCGCAGTGTGAATACATCATAACACACACACACTGCGTGGCAGGATCTGGGGCCTCCACCACACGCAGGCGTGATCGCCTGATGTCAGCTCATGGGCAGCGTGCACTGCGCATGCCTGAGAACTGTTTTCACAGAGCAGGCGCCGGCATAGGAGACAGAAGAAGGTGGGGCACAGACGGCAGAGCAGGGGCATGATGGACGGCTATGGGAGGCGAGGCCCAGACACTACAGAGACATGATTGACGGCGGGGAGGCGGCTGCTTCAGTGGGATACACCATACCTATGGGACGCATTACAGGTATGAGGACCTTTATAAAAAAGTTATATTTCGGCATTACTGGGGGTCTGAAACAGAAGAGCCATCTTCACAGAATGCAGACTTAGTGCTGCTGAAGGTGGCTTTTTTTAGTTAAAAATGCCTGGGGGGCGGGGGGTGACAGGTTCCCTTTACGGTGACACCTCATTTGCGATTTTTTTTTCAGCTGATTTTTGGATGAGACTCACCAATGCAAGTCAATGGGTGCGAGAAAAAAAGCAGACGAAAAATGGGCAATCCATTTTCCATCCGTTTTTAATGGATACATTACTATTCTGTGTCATAGAACACTGTAAATGGTCCTGTAAAAATAGTTGCCTAGAAAAAAAAATGCAAGGCATACGGATGAAAAACGGATGTAAAACGGATGGTGCGAAAACACATGATAATCGCATAGTTTTGGTCCGTTTTTTCCATCCAGAAAACAGACCTTTTCTTTTTCTCGCAAATGGGTATGAGCACTTACACAGTACACAGCAGTGGCACAATTCATAAGATTATCTCAGCATTGGAAAAAAAAAAATGTTTAACACATCAAATTGTGGAACTTATTATAAGATCTATTATTTGAAATGTACTTTGTGGGGAAACCTTTTTAACCCCTTAAGCCCCAAGGGTGGTTTGCACGTTAATGACCAGGCCATTTTTTGCAATTCTGACCACTGTCCCTTTATGAGGTAATAACTCGGAAATGCTTCCATGGATCCTGGTGATTCTGACAATGTTTTCTTGTGACATATTGCACTTCATGTTAGTGGTAAAATTTCATTCAAATAACTTGCGTTTATTTGTGAAAAAAATGGAAATTTGGCGAAAATTTTGCAATTTCCAACTTTGAATTTTTATGCCCTTAAATCACAGAGATACGGTACACAAAAAACTTGATAAGTAACATTTCCCACATGTTTACTTTACATCAGCACAATTTTGGAACCAAAATTTATTTTTGTTAGGAAGTTATAAGGGTTAAAAATTTACCAGCGATTTCTCATTTTTGCAACACCATTTTATTTTTATGGACCACATCACATTTGAAGTCACTTTGAGGGGTCTATATGATAGAAAATACCCAAAAGTGACACCATTCTAAAAACTGCACCCCTTAAGGTGCTCAAAACCACATTTAAAAAGTTTATTAACCCTTCAGATGCTTCACAGGAATTTTTTGAATATTTAAAAAAAAAATGAACATTTAACTTTTTTTCACAAAAAAAATACTTCAGGTTCAATTTTTTTTATTTTACCAAGGGTAACAGGAGAAATTGGACTGCAAAATTTATTGTGCAATTTGTCCTGAGTACGCTGATACCTGATATGTGGGGGGGAACCACTGTTTCAGCGCATGGCTGAGCTCAGAAGGGAAGGAGCGCCGTTTGACTTTTTCAATGCAAAATCGGCTGGAATTCTGATCGGACGCCATGTCACGTTTGGAGAGCCCCTGATGTACCTAAACAGTGGAAACCCCCCACAAGTGACCCCATTTTGGAAACTAGACCCCCCAAGGAACTTCTCTAGATATGTGGTGAGAACTTTGAACCCACAAGGGCTTCACAGAAGTTTAAAACGTACAGCGGTACAATTAAAAAATCATATTTTTTCCACAAAAATGATCTTTTCAGCCCCAATTATTTTCCCAAGGGTAAAAGGACCCTAAAAGTTATTGTGCAATTTGTCCTGAGTACGCTGATACCCCACATGTGGGGGTAAACCACTATTTGGGCGCATGGCAGAGCTCGGAAGGGAAGCAGCACCATTTGACGTTTTTGGCTGGAATTGAGATCGGACACCATGTCGCGATTGGAAAACCCCTGATGTACCAAAACAGTGGAAACCCCCACAAATGACACCATTTTGGAAACTAGACCCCCTAAGGAACTTATCTAGATGTGTGGTGAGCACTTTGAACCCCCAAGGGATTCACAGAAGTTTATAATGCCCGGGCATGAAAATAAAAAAATCGTATTTTTTCCACAAACATGATCAATTAGTCCCCAATTTTTTTATTTTCCCAAGGGTAACAGGAGAAATTGGACCCCAAAAGTTGTTGTGCAATTTGTCCTGAGTACGCTGATACCCCATATGTGGGAGAAAACTACTGTATGGGCACACGTCGGGTCTAGGAAGGGAAGTAGTGACGTTTTGGAATGCAGACTTTGATGGAATGGTCTGCGGGCGTCATGTGCGTTTGGAGAGCCCCTGATGTACCTAAACTATTGAAACTCCCCACAAGTGACCCCATTTTGGAAACTAGACCCCCCACGGAACTTATCTAGATGTGTGGTGAGCACTTTGAACCCCCAAGTGCTTCACAGAAGTTTATAACGCCCGGGAGTGAATATAAAAAGATTATTTTTTTCCACAAAAATGATATTTTTGCCCCCAATTTTTTTATTTTCCTAAGGGTAACAGGAGAAATTGGACCCCAAAAGTTGTTTTGCAATTTGTCCTGAGTAGGCTGATACCCTACATGTGGGGGTAAAACACTGTTTGGGCGCATGGCAGAGCTTGGAATGGAAGGAGCACCATTTGACTTTTTCAACTCAGAATTGGCTGGAATTGAGATCAGACACCATGTTGCATTTGGAGAGCCCCTGATGTGCCCAAACAGTGGAAACCCCCAATTCTAACTCCAACCTTAACACCAACACACCCCTAACCCTAATCTCAGCCGTAGCCCTAACGCTAGCCCTAACCCTAATGGGAAAATGGAAATAAACACCTTTTAATTTTATTATTTTTCCCTAACTAAGGGGGTGATAACGGGGGGTTTGATTTACTATTTATGGCAGTTTTTATGTTTGGCAGCTGTCACACGCTAAGGCTGTGTGCCCACGTTGCATTTTTGTAAGCGTTTCCACAACGATTGTGCTGGCTCAGACGCTGCAGAAATGCTTACAAGATGCTTCTAATTAATTTGCATGCGTTTTTGGCTTTTTGTGCCAATGCATGCGTTTTTAACCGCTCAGGAATCGCTTAGCGGCTAAAAACGCAGCATGCACATTATTTTCCGCATAGCTGAGCGTTTTTAGCCATCCCCAATGTTCCCAGAAATCGCGCATCAAAAAACGCGCCAAAAACGAGCGTCTTTTTCTGCGCGTTTCTGGGAAAGGGGATCCTATTCCTGAGCGTTTAAAAACGCTAGCGTGGGCACATAGCCTAAAAGACGCTTTTTATTGTAAAAATAGTTTTTGCATCACCACATATTGAGAGCTACAATTTTTCCGTAATTTGACCCACCGAGTCATGTGAGGTCTTATTTTTTGCAAGACGAGTTGACGTTTTTATTGGTACCATATTCGGGCACGTGACATTTTTTAATCGCTTTTTATTCCGATTTTTGGGACGCAGAATGAACAAAAACCAGCGTTTCATGAATTTCTTTTGGGGGGTGTGCGTTTACACCGTTCCGCGTGCGATAAAATTGATAAAGCGGCTTTATTCTTCGGGTCAGTACGGTTACAGCGATACCTCATTTAAGTCTTTTTTTTATGTTTTGTCGGTTTTATGCAATGAAAACTAATTTATATAAAAAATAATTATTTTTGCATCGCTTTATTCTGCGAGCTATAACTTTTTTATTTTTTTGCTGATGATGCTGTATGGCAGCTTGTTTTTTGCGGGACAAGATGACGTTTCAGCGGTACCATGGATATTTATATGCGTCTTATTGATCGCGCGTTATTGCATTTTTTGTTCGGCAGTATGATGATAAATCATTTTTTGCTTCGTTTTATTTTTATTTGTAAGGGGTTTGCTAAAGGCGTTAACTAATGGGACAGTTTTATAGGGCAGGTAGTTATGGACGCGGCGATACCAAATATGTGTACTTTTATTGTTTTGTTTTTTTTATTTCCAAAAAGTGAATTTATTAGGGGAATATTTTTTTTTTTTTTCTAATTTATTTGGTGATTTTTTAAAATTATTTTAAACACTTTTTTTTACTTTATTACATAGTCCCAGGTGGGACATCACTGTCCTGTGACAGATCGCTGATCTGTCCCATCACAGATCACTGTGACAGATCAGCGATTTGTCACAGGCACTGCTGCAGACTTCCTCATGCCTGCGCTTTGCAGGCACTGAGGAAGCCGGCTCCCTGCAGGCCCCCGTCGCCATCTTGGATTTGGGGGCCTGCAGGGTAGGAGCCCCCCACAGGAGCGCTGCACATTGTGCTGCCGTGGGGGGCTCAGGGAAGCACGGAGGGAGCCCCCTCCCTGCCGATGCTTCCCTTTAACCCCCAGTACACCGCAATCGTGTTTGATCGCGGTGTACAAGGGGTTAACGTGTCGGGGGCGGTCCGTGACCGCCCCTGACACATTGTGCCGGGTGTCAGCTGTGATAATCAGCTGACACCCGGCCGCGATCAGCGGCGCTCACCACGTGGGCGCCGCTGATCGCTATGACGTACTATCCCGTCCCTGGGAATTAAGTCCCAGGGCACATGGACGGGATAGTACGTCTCATGGCAGAAAGGGGTTAAAGGAATTTGAAGTTTAAGATATCTACACTATACAAAATTATTAACACAACACTTTTGTTTTTGCTCCCATTTTTCATGAGTTGATCTCAAAAATTTGACTTTTTATATCTACACAAAAAACATTTTTCTCTCAAATATTGTTCATAAATTTGTCTAAGGCTACTTTAACACTTGCGTTGCACAGACCTGCGTCGGTCTGCGCATGGCCACCGCTAAGCTTCACCCCCTGCCACGCCTCCTCCTGTAAGCTCCGCCTATGGGCGCATGACGCTGCATGTGACCTGCGCACCCCATCTTTAGCATTGGGTACACAGGCATGTGTTTTCCGGCGCATGCGTCCTTTTGACGGTGTGCTGAGCGCACCAAAATGCAACACAGTTAGGGAAAGATGTAAAGGATAAGATAAGAGGGTAGCTATAAATTAGGATAGGATTGTCTTTAGTATAGTGGGGCACAATAGAGTCAGAAAACTAGGGTGCCAGTATAAGAATAGTTAAAATAGGTTATTTCCAAGTCGGGAGGGGTAGGAGTGAGTGAGATTTTCAAAGGGAGACTTCCCAATTCTCGGTCAGTCAGGGTTAGCTTTTTAAAGCATTGTAAAAATAGTTGTAACGTTAAGAAAGTGCTAGAGAGTGATTCAGGAAAAGGCGGAACAGGCCAGAGGGCCACACAGTACAAAAAGGCACAGAACTCTTGGGGAAAGCAGAATGCAGTTGTCCGTCACTTGGCACATGGTATCCCATAGAGAATACAGGGCCTACGGCACAAATCAGGACGGAGGAACTTTTCATCTCCCATCGAAGGGAGCCAAAGCAGGAACCTATACAGGAGAGTGGGCTCTGGAATATGGAAACAGCAGCGCCAAGGCAATATTTCCACACTACACAACATATGGGAAATTTTCTTTGCAGGGTGCCAGGGTGTGCTGGAAAAGCAGCCCCTCACCATGACTACCACCTTGGCGTAGTTGGCAGGATTTAAATTCCTCGCATTCAGAAAGCAGAAGAGCCCCTGGAACGGCAAAGATGGCAGCTGTTAGAAACTTTAAAATGGCAGATGATGGCGCTGAGGCTGGCGGTAGCTCCAGCCATTATGGGTGTCCCTAGCTGAAAACAGCGTTAAAATCCATCAGGGGTGGGTGCTGGCCTGAACCCAGGTTGCAGCCCCTTGTGAGCGGTGCCTGCCCCAAATAGGCGTGGGTAAGGAAGAAGCCCTGTCCACTGCAGCAGATTCCTAAAGAATGGAAAGAGTCCGAAGCTGAATGGGCGGAGCAAACGGAAGTGGCTCCACTCATTAACGGAGTCCGGAAGGAGAAGCTCTCATGGAGAACAGAACAATGCCATTGATGAGCACATGTCATTTCGAGGAGGCATCGGGCGGTAGGACTGGGAGCCGTCCCTGACTAAGCCAAAGTTGGAGCCACGACACCGAGGCCTGTGGAATCTGAAGAGGAGGACCTCAAGAAAGATGTTCTCCCTTTCCCAAACAACTGTTTTCTGTTCACCTGGCCAGTGAGGAAGGATGAGAGTAGCTGTGATATGGAGGAGGCCAAGGACCATGAAATGCAACAGGAGAAAGAAGTGATCAGGATGTCTGAGTCAAGTGGCCATGGAGTGGTCACAGCGGTGGCTTCCAACTCACATGGACGGAGTGGAGGATCATCCTGGTCAGAAGCATCCTGGGCAGCGAGTCCAACATCTGCCTTAGCCCCTACTACTGACCCACAATCTGTCAGAGGAAGCTACAGTATGTGGATATCGGGAGTTGTGGAAGAGAAGAGGCCGGAACGTCGCATTAGTCAGGAGCTGCAGCATCCTGGAGGTGGAGCCATTGTCGGCCAGATGACACGCGACATGATAAAATATTTTAACCCTACCAAAGGATATGGGTTTATCCAAGAGGACGGGACTGGTGAAAAGCTCTATATAAATGCTGGGTCCATCACATATGAGGGTCCTTTGCAAGAGACTGGGTGGCCTTCATGAAGGAGGAGGGGTCCAGAAAGGAAAGGCACAGAACACTCGGCAAAAGCAGAATGCAGTCGGCCGCCACTTGGTAAAATGGTATCCCTTAGAGAACTTGTGCTGTACTGAAACTGCCATGGATTCTTTGTTATCAAGTAAGTAAAGTTGTACTGTTAATGTGGAATACGGTGTCTCTTCCTTCCTTAGTGTGTGATAGCGTCCGGTGACAGGACTATGGGATCAGCAGGATCTGCAAACGTGAGATTTGTGCAATACTCCCACCCCACACAACAGAAGGGACATTATATTTATTTTGCAGGGTGCCAGATTGTGCCAAAACGGAGCCCCTCACCATGACTACCACCCTGGCCACTTCACAGAAACACAAGAAGCAATGGAATGAAACTGAAAGGGAGAAGATACAGATTAGATATTAGAAGTTTTTTTCTAACAGTGAGGGTGATAAATGAATTGAACAGGCTGCCACAATTGGTGGTGAGTAGAGTTGAGCGAAACGGGTCGAAAAAAATTCAAAAGTCGCCGACTTTTGGCAAAGTCGGGTTTCATGAAACGAAACCCGACCCTAGGATGAGGTCGGCCACGAGGTCGGCGACTTACGCGCCAAAGTCGCATTTCAAAAGTTTGTTTTGTGCTCTTTTTCAGCCAATCAGGATCCACGGACACTGTGGGCAACGTGATGACATAGGCACGGGTCACCACCATCTTTCAGAAGGGCATGCAAGTGATTGGCTTGCTTTGGTGGGCGTCACAGGGGGTATAAAAGGGCGTGCACGCCGACCGCCATCTTACTTCTGCCGATCTCAGTATAGGGAGAGGTTGCTGCTGATTCTGTAGGGAGAGCGTTAGGCAGGGAAGAAGACCAAAAAACTGCTTCTGCTGCTAGCGATTTGGCCTGCACAACACACCAGTCACTGTGTGTGCAGTGCAAGGGGAGGCTATATAGTGGTGTATCAGTGGTATTGGTTGTTGGGCTGCCTTCTAAGGCTTCCTGACAGGCTGGCATTGCTGTTTACCCACTGCTCCGCAAACTGCTTTTTTAAAAGCAATCCAATCTCCCTTATCCTCTAGTCACTTAGGTCACAGCTGTGCCATCGAGCCTGTCACATAGCGCTCAGATATCAGTGGGCCTCACACAATCCAAAAGTGTCCAGTGTCCAAAAGTGTGTGCAGAGATTCAAAATCTCACTTATCCTCTAGTCACTTAGGTCACAGCTGTGCCATCGAGCCTGTCACATAGCGCTCAGATATCAGTGGGCCTCACACAATCCAAAAGTGTCCAGTGTCCAAAAGTGTGTGCAGAGATTCAAAATCTCACTTATCCTCTAGTCACTTAGGTCACAGCTGTGCCATCAAGCCTGTCACATAGCGCTCAGATATCAGTGGGCCTCACACAATCCCAAAGTGTCCAGTGTCCAAAAGTGTGTGCAGAGATTCAAAATCTCACTTATCCTCTAGTCACTTAGGTCACAGCTGTGCCATCGAGCCTGTCACATAGCGCTCAGATATTCATTGGGCCTCACACAATCCAAAAGTGTCCAGTGTCCAAAAGTGTGTGCAGAGATTCAAAATCTCACTTATCCTCTAGTCACTTAGGTCACAGCTGTGCCATCAAGCCTGTCACATAGCGCTCAGATATCAGTGGGCCTCACACAATCCAAAAGTGTCCAGTGTCCAAAAGTGTGTGCAAAAATTCAAAATCTCCCCTGTGCTATAGACACCTTGTACCTTGTTTTACATACTATGTAGTTTGTTGGATTTTGTCTACATTTCTACCAAAAATGAGGAAGGCTGGTGGAAGAGGCCGTGGAATTGGGTGGGGGTTGGCAGCTGGTAATGATGGTGTTGGATCTGATGGTAGTGGCAAGAGCAAAATAGGACCGAATGCAGGAGGTGTTGAGCCTGCGTCATCGTCTGGCTACATAAGGCCTCGAACGCTTAGTTTTCTAGGAGTTGGCAAACCGCTTTTAAAGGCAGAGCATCAGGAAAAAGTTTTGTCTTACATTGCTGACTCAGCCTCCAGCTCTATCGCCTCCTCTTCTTCAGTTGTAAAAAGTAAAAGCACTGAGTCGTCATTGGAGGCTCATGTTCATGAACCACACCTTTCCTTGTGTCCTTCACCCCAACCAAGATTGAAGGATGACGCAGGCCATACTACTGATTACTCCATGGAGCTGTTTTCACATACCATGCCTGGACTATCAAGTGAAATGGTGAATTACCCAGGCCAAGATGAATCTGACATGGAGGGCACTGATGCACAGCCGCTGATGGATGATTCTGCTGGTACATTCACTCAGAGCACTACATTGTCCTCGCAGTGTACAGAGCCAGATTCTGACCCTGATGAGACTCAGGTGCCCCTTCCCGCACACTATACCACCATACACGGTGACACAGAGGAAGGTGCACATGACATAGAAGAGGAGGTGATGGATGACCCAGTTGTTGACCCAGATTGGCATCCATTGGGGGAAGAGGGTGCTGCTTCCAATAGCTCAGATGAGGAGCATCCACAGCAGACATCGACATCGCAACAGCTGTTATCTGGCAGGCCCGGAGCACTCCAAAGACAGGTTCCAAACATCAAAAGAGTTGCTGGACAGCTGTAATGTTTTCGGACTTTTATGCTAGATCCGTTATCTTCGCATTTAGTGTGTCGGCCATCTTGTTTCCTGGACTGTGCATTGACTTTTGCCCTCAACCAATATGGAGTCCTCAGCTTGTCGTTGGCCATCTTGTTTCCTGGCATGTGCAGTGACTTTGCCCTCAAATAACATGGAGTACTCAGCTATGATGTCCCTGCCCTGTTTCCTGCCAATTGTCCTTTTAATCAGCTCCAGCTGATTCACCTGTGCTCCTGAATCAGCTCTATTCCCAGTTTGTGACTTGGTCTGTGAAGCCTGGATTTCCTCTGCTTGGAACCATTTGTGGACACAGAACCCTTCTGCTTGCCAGCTACTTCTGACAGGAAAGTAATGGACTCTGAATATCGTTGGTTGTTTGCCTAACTCTGCAACTATCCTGCTACTGCACTACTTGTATGAAGTAATACAAGAAATGCTTAAGAAGCTTATGTCTCATGTGTCTTATTATACCCATGCGTTAGACTCTAGATAGACTGTATACCATATGACAGATTCAGGAGCCATGATAGAGTCTGCTGGGTCTGAGACACCGCTGCAACCTGTATAGAGATTTTTTTTTTTTTTTTTTTTTTTGGATCTTTGCCGTTGGGGAGCCGCTGCAGGCTGTGGATCCAAGATATCGATATATGTGATAGTGGTTGTGGCTTCTCACAACCTTTCCAGGTGAGCACATTCCCTTCTTTTAAGTCAGGAGTGTTACCACAGGTAAACACTATTGTGCTCCTTTTCTTTCTTTCCAGCCTCTCTGCCATACATCTTCGGGGAATATGGAGGACTCTGTTAAACATCTGTGCGAAGTAACCAATTCAATCCTTGCCGATCTACAGGCAGTAAAGGACAGCTTTGCAAGTCTGCGGGATCGGAGTGATCATAATCTACAGGTGTTCGGACAAACCACTCAGGACTTACGAACCCGGATTGAGGTTCTGGAGCGACAAGTCCAAACCCAAACTTCCACCCCGGCAATGGGAATCCCCAAGCTACCACCATTCCGCTTTGGCGGTGAAAGGGAAAGATTCAGAGGATTCATTAATCAATGCAAACTGTTCTTTGCGGCTCATGCGCCTCAGTTCCTTACTGAGCGATCTAAAGTATTAACAATAATTATGCTGCTCTCCAACAAAGCTCTCGCATGGGCAAACCCTCTAATTGAGACTGACGACGACTGTCTAAATAACCTTGATGCTTTCATTTCAGCTATGGGGGAAGGCATTCGATGATCCGAACCGCGGTGCTACAGCGGAATCAGCTATGTTGACTTTAAGCCAAGGTAAGCGCTCAGTAGCAGAATATGCTCTGGATTTCCGGAGATGGGCCCTCGACACCACTTGGGATAGCTCCGCTAAAAGATCGGTTTTTCGGAGAGGATTATCCTCTGTAATTAAGGACGAACTTGCTCGTGTCGACCCACCTACAGCATTAGGAGATTTTATCAACTACTGTATTCGGATCGATGCTCGGCTTACTGAACGCAGACAGGAGAGGTGGTCGGAGCTAAGGCACTCTAATCATTTATTCTCTCCCTCTCCAGCCAAGGAGTCCTTGAGCAGGATTATACGAGAACCAAAACCCGAGCCTATGCAGGTGGACTCTTTACAGAGACGGGTCAGTGATGCATGTAAGGAACAGCGACTAAAGGAAAATCTGTGTTTCTATTGCGGTAAGTCAGGACATTTCATCATCAACTGCCCCAGTCGTTCTCGTAAGACAACTGCAGCCATCATACACTGCGAGTGCTGTGAGAGGGGTTCTGTCAGGTCCGCACTACAGACCCCAGAGGGAGTAGAAGATACAGACATTGATTACTCGGACTTGAACTCCGCTATCTCTGAGCCCGATGCAGGTGTTACTGCAGCAGTTTTTCCGGTCCTCTCAGCGGTTTCCCAGCTGAGCTGCAAGAACAACAATTCTCATTGCTTCATTCCCCTCAAACTCAGGGTTCACTCCGTTTGGGTATCTACCTCCGCTATGATTGATTCAGGGGCAAGCGGCAATTTTATGGACATCTCCTTTGCCCAGAGACATAACGTACATTCAGTAAAGAAGGCTACTCCTGTACAGATGGAGACCGTGGATGGCTCACTGTTAAACTCGGGACCAGTGGACCAGGAGACGGAACCCCTGAAGGTCCTCATGGGTAATGACCATCAAGAGAGTCTGTCCTTTATGCTCATCTCTTCTCCTCATTTCCCTATTATTCTAGGACTGCCTTGGCTGCAGGCTCAGAATCCTACGATTAATTGGGAGACTAAAGAACTGCACTTTCCGAAGACACAGATAAGTCCAGAAGCTTCAGTCTGCTCCATCCCTAAGGGACCACCATCAGTCTCAGAGCTACCAGCAATATACCGTGAGTATGCTGATGTGTGCGACAAAAGGAACGCAGACCTACTACCCCCTCACCGTCCATATGACTGTCCAATAGACCTATTACCAGGTGCAGGGATACCGTTTGGCAAGATTTACCCTTTGGCAGGGCCAGAGCTAAAGGCGCATATAGATGAACAGCTAGCCAAGGGCTTCATACGCCATTCTTCATCTCCCGCTGGTGCACCAATCTTCTTTGTGAAGAAGAAAGACGGATCTCTTAGGCCCTGCATAGATTATCGGGAGCTCAATAAGATCACGATCAGAAACCGTTACCCACTACCTTTGATTCCGGAATTATTGGAGAGAGTACGGCATGCAAAGCTCTTTACTAAGTTGGATCTCCGTGGGGCCTATAACTTGGTCCGCATTAGACCTGGGGATGAATGGAAGACTGCTTTCAGGTCACGCTACGGACACTTTGAATACCTGGTAATGCCATTCGGTTTATGTAATGCCCCAGCAACTTTCCAACATTTGGTGAATGACATTTTTAGAGATCTCCTGGATACATTCATTGTAATTTATTTGGATGATATCTTGATTTTTTTTCTAACTCCACAGAGGAACATCACAGACATGTGAAGATGGTCTTAGAACGCCTTCGACAAAACCATCTGTATATCAAACTAGAAAAGTGCGAATTCCATCGGACGGAGATCCAATTTCTGGGGTATGTAATGACGTCACGAGGAATTAGTATGGATGAGAGTAAGATCCAAGCCATTAAAGACTGGCCGGTCCCCAAGAATGTAAAGGAGGTCCAGCGCTTTATAGGGTTTGCTAATTTTTATAGGCGTTTTATCAGGAACTTTTCTGAGGTAGTGTCTCCCATCACACGGCTTACCCGCAAGAACTCTGCTTTTACCTGGACCCCCCAGGCTCAAGAAGCATTTTCCCGCCTGAAACAGAAATTCACCACGGCACCTATTCTGGTGCATCCTAACCCTGAACGTGCCTTCATAATAGAGGTGGATGCCTCAGACAGTGCCATTGGAGCTATCCTCTCCCAGAGGACAGGCGAGAAAGAAGTCTTACATCCCTGTGCTTAATTTTCTCGGCGGTTGTCTCCTGCAGAACGAAACTATGACGTGGGTAATAGAGAATTGTTGGCCATCATCGCAGCCTTCAAAGAATGGAGACACCACCTTCAGGGAGCTGCACAGCAGATAATCGTCTTGACTGACCACCGCAATCTCGAGTTTATCAGATCGGCTAAGTGTTTGACTCCTCGCCAGGCTCGTTGGAGTCTTTTTTTAAACCAATTCAGTTTTGTTATCTCTTATAGACCAGGATCGCGTAATGGAAAGGCCGATGCGTTGTCTAGACTCTACTCAGATGAAACTATCCCACTCACGTTTCATAAGACTGTTATCTCTGATTCCAGGTTCCTGGGGGTGATCCATAATCAAGACTTGCTTAACGATATCAAGGAAGCATACCATACGGATCCCTGGTTGGCACAACCATCTTGTGAAGTAAGTCTTGTATATAAGAATGGTGTGTGGATTCAGGGGCAACGCCTGTATATTCCTGAAGCGGCCAGAGGGAAAGTACTGCAACTCGTCCACGATTCTAAAATAGCGGGGCATAGAGGAGTTCTGAAGACTCAAGAATTCCTGTCTCGCTTCTTTTGGTGGCCCACGTACAGAAGAGACGTTCTGGATTATGTCACTTCTTGTGAAGTCTGTGCTAGATGCAAGACTCCACGTTCGTCGCCTACAGGTCTTTTACAACCCCTACCCATTCCCACCCGTCCATGAGGATCCATATCAATGGACTTCATTGTGGAGCTGCCAACCTCTCAAGGGAAGAACACAGTTCTAGTGGTGGTGGATCGGTTAACAAAGGCAGCCCATTTTATTCCGTGTGTGGGTTTACCCACTGCGAAACACACATCGGACTTGATCATCCAAAATGTGTTTCGTCTGCATGGCGTACCGGATGAGGTTGTATCTGATCGAGGGGTGCAATTCACTTCAAAGTTTTGGCAGCACTTCTGTGCTGCGTTAAACATCAAAGTTAATCTATCTTCTGCCTTTCATCCGCAGACAAATGGACAGACTGAGCGGACTAACCAGACCCTAGAACAGTATCTCCGCTGTTTTATCTGCCACCTACAAGATGACTGGGTGGATTTGCTCCCACTGGCTGAATTCTCTTACAACAATTCGCAGAGCGCTTCCACTAAGTTGTCACCCTTTTATGCCAATTTGGGTTATCATCCTAACATCCTTCCTCGATTTCCCATAGACACACCTCTCCCAGCTGTAGCCGACAGAATCACATCTCTACAACAGAACCTTGATCTACTTAAGAGGAATCTGGAATCCGCTCAGGACAGGTATAAAAAAAATCGGCAGATAGGTTTCGTAAACCTGCACCAACCTTCAAGGTAGGAGATTTGGTTTGGCTGTCAACTAAGAACCTTAAGATGAGAGTACCATCATCCAAATTGGGTCATAAGTACATCGGGCCTTATAAGATTACTAAGCTTGTCAGTAACGTTGCCTGTCGCCTTCAACTGCCGAGATCTATGAGGATTCACCCTGTGTTTCATGTTTCTCTACTGAAGGCTGCAACTCCCAATTCTTTCCCTGGTCGTTCTTCTTCCCCTCCTGCTCCGGTCCTCATCGATGGCCAGGAGGAGTTTGTCGTGGAAAGGATCCTGGACTCCAGGTTGCGTAGAAACGGGGTGCAATACCTGGTACAGTGGCAAGGCTATTCTTCTGAGGACAACTCGTGGGAACCAGCCTCCAATCTCCATGCGCCTCATTTACTCCGCCAGTTCCATCAGAGGTACCCGGGAAAGCCTGGACTGGGGCCATCCGGAGGCTGTCCTTAAGGGGGGAGTAATGTAATGTTTTCGGACTTTTATGCTAGATCCGTTATCTTCGCATTTAGTGTGTCGGCCATCTTGTTTCCTGGACTGTGCATTGACTTTTGCCCTCAACCAATATGGAGTCCTCAGCTTGTCGTTGGCCATCTTGTTTCCTGGCATGTGCAGTGACTTTGCCCTCAAATAACATGGAGTACTCAGCTATGATGTCCCTGCCCTGTTTCCTGCCAATTGTCCTTTTAATCAGCTCCAGCTGATTCACCTGTGCTCCTGAATCAGCTCTATTCCCAGTTTGTGACTTGGTCTGTGAAGCCTGGATCTCCTCTGCTTGGAACCATTTGTGGACACAGAACCCTTCTGCTTGCCAGCTACTTCTGACAGGAAAGTAATGGACTCTGAATATCGTTGGTTGTTTGCCTAACTCTGCAACTATCCTGCTACTGCACTACTTGTATGAAGTAATACAAGAAATGCTTAAGAAGCTTATGTCTCATGTGTCTTATTATACCCATGCGTTAGACTCTAGATAGACTGTATACCATATGACAACAGCTTGTCCAGAGGGTCAAAAGATCACAGCGTGCTAGGCCGCAAAATGTCTGCCAAAGTAGGAAGAGTGCAGTGTGGCACTTTTTTGAACAAAATCCTCATGATCAGGCCAAGGTTATCTGTAAGAAGTGCGCAAAGACCTTTAGCCGAGGGAAAAATCTGAAAAATTTGAATACCAGTTGCATGCTTAGACATTTAACCAGCATGCACTTGCAAGCGTGGACACAACACCAAACCTCAAGTGCCACATGTGCAACTGATCACAACGAAGGTAGTCATCAACGCTACATTGTTTCCCCCACTGTAAGCCCACCGGTTAGCACAGCAGCAAATGTTGAGGTGTCGTTGCAAGGCCACAGCAGTCAGGGAATCCCACTGTTATATCAACGAAAGACTGATTCTAGGCCATCAGAAAGAACACCAACTCCATCACCATCATCAACCCTCTCTCAGTCCGCCCTGTCCACCGCTACTTCCACCATATGCAGCTCTCAAGTCCAGCTCACCCTCCCAGACACTATGAGTAGGTCAAGAAAGTACTCAGTCTCTCATCCGCGTACACTGGGTTTGAACGCCCACATTGCCAAACTAATCTCGTTTGAGATGATGCCCTTTCGGTTGGTGGAAAGCACAGCTTTCCGCGAACTCATGGCCTATGCAGTACCACGCTATGACCTACCCAGTCGCCACTTCTTCTCTCGCAAAGCCATCCCAGCCCTCCACCATCATGTGAAAGACCGCATTGTCCATGCACTCAAGCAGTCAGTGAGCGGAAAGGTGCACCTCACAACTGATGCATGGTCCAGTCGGCATGGCCAGGGCCGTTACGTGTCCATCACTGCGCACTGGGTTAATGTGGTGGATGCAGGGTCCACAGGGGACAGCGGTGGTGGGACAGTGCTGCCTAGCCCACGGTATAGGAAACAGTTGGCTGTAGGCGTTCCACCCTCCTCCTCCTCCTCCAGAAGCGAAAGCTCGTCCACAGAGCGCAGTCGTACGAGCACTCCATCTGCAGCTGCCACTGTTGCACACGATGTGTCCCCCTATCGAGCAGCTAGTGGAAAGCGTCAGCAGGCTGTGTTGCAGATGATGTGTTTGGGCGACAGACATACCGCCGAGGTGCTGGCCGAGTACTTGAAGCGACAAACTGAGTCATGGCTGGGCAGTGTACATCTTGAGGCAGGCAAGGTAGTTAGTGATAACGGCCGTAATTTTGTGGCAGCCATAGCCCTTTCAAAACTCAGCCACATACCTTGCTTGGCTCACACCTTGAACCTGGTGGTGCAGTGCTTCCTCAAAAATTATCCGGAGTTAACAGCCCTGCTCCAGAAGGTGCGAAGACTGTGCGCGCACATCCGCCGGTCGCCTGTACACTCCGTTCGTATGCAGAAGCTGCAGCGATTGCTCCACCTTCCCAACCACCGCCTCATTATCGACATTGCAACAAGGTGGAACTCCACCCTGCACATGGTTGAGCGGCTGCGCGAGCAGAGGCAGGCCATAATGCATTTGTGGGAGGATACACAGCCAGGCACTTTGAGAGCAGACATGGAGTTGACAGGTGTGCAGTGGTCGAAGCTGAAAGACCTCTGTAAAGTCCTTCAGTGTTTTGAGGAATGCACACGGCTGGTAAGCGCAGACGACGCCATCCTAAGCATGAGCATCCCACTTATGGGTCTGCTCATGCAAACTTTGACGCACCTTAAGGAGCAGGCGTCTGCAGCCAATGTTGATGAGGAGGAGGGAATCCTTGATGACATTCAGCCATTGTCTGCTCAGGGACCTCTCCTGGATGAGGTGGAGGAAGAGGAGGAGGAGGATGATGATGGGGATGATTACTTAGGGGAGGAGGATGCATCTCGTGGGGCAAGTGAAAATGTTGGCGTGGCAAGGTCTGGTACAGGGTTTGTGCGTGACTGGAGGGATGTGGATTTGCTAGAAAGTGCTCCTCCAACCAGCACTCGCAGTGCATCATTGACATCGGGAACATTGGCCCACATGTCAGATTATGCCTTGCGGATCCTAAAAAGGGACCCCCGCATTGCCAAAATGATGAACGATGATGACTACTGGTTGGCCAGCATCCTGGATCCACGCTATAAAGGCAAATTACAAAACATCATGCCACAGGAGAACCTTGACCTAATATTGGCTAATATACAAGCAACTCTGGTAAATCGGTTGCTTGAGGCATTCCCAGCACACAGCAGCGGTGATGGTTCTCACACGAGCCGTACGGGCCGGGGGCAGCTTGGCAGAGGTGTTCGTGGTGCACACAGCAGAAGTGGCGTTGGAGACAGGGGTTTCATGACAATGTTGTGGACTGATTTTTCAAATACCACTCACACAACTGGTAATACTGCATCGATGGAAAGTGACAGGAGACAGCAGTTGTCAACTATGGTTACAAACTACTTTTCCTCCCATATCGATGTTCTCCCACACAGGTCATTCCCCTTTGACTATTGGGCCGCTAAACTGGACACCTGGCCTGAATTGGCACAATATGCCTTACAGGAGCTCGCTTGCCCAGCTGCAAGTGTGCTATCGGAAAGAATCTTCAGTGCAGCTGGATCAATCCTGACAGAAAAAAGGACCCGTCTGTCAACCCAAAATGTGGATGATCTAACCTTCATTAAAATGAACCATGCATGGGTTTCCAAGGATTTTGTCCCACCTTCCCCTGATGACACATAGGGTGACAGAAAAATGGCTTGCTTTGGTCCACCTCTTCCTGGGACTTGACCTATTTCGCCTTTTGCATCAGCTGAATGTCCAACATCAACATATGCCACTTTCTAAAACTCCCTAACTGTGCTGCCTCCCCCCCCATGGCCGGGGTCACCACCTAGCGCACGACACCGTGCGAGTGCCGTTGCCCTGGACAGGTGGGTAGGCCGACTCTTGGGCGCGGGCACTGGCACAGGGTCCCTCATAGTGCAATCAAGTGTCTCTGACGGTGGTGGTGCACACCCGCCGTCAGACACACCGCTGTACTATGAGGGGCCCAGTGCCAGTACCGACGCCCACGAGTGGGCCCCCCTTGCTTGGGCAGGGCCCCAGCATTTGCAATCTTTACCTCTCCCTGCTCCTCCGCTGTGTAATCTGGGCCGTCAAATCCATACTGTGCCTGACACCGTCTGAGCCTGCCTCCTGAGACATATATTTTGAATGTGTACGCTATCCATACATGTTATCTGGGGATACGGTACCCTTTCTAACCTTTGTGCAATCACGTGCAATCCATACTGGGCCTAACACCGTCTGAGCCTGCCTCCTGATGTATAGACATATATTTTGAATGTGTACGCTATCCATACATGTTATCCGGGGATACGGTACCCTTTCTAACCTTTGTGCAATCACGTGCAATCCATACTGGGCCTAACACCGTCTGAGCCTGCCTCCTGAGACATATATTTTGAATGTGTATGCTATCCATACATGTTATCCGGGGATACGGTACCCTTTCTAACCTTTGTGCAATCACGTGCAATCCATACTGGGCCTAACACCGTCTGAGCCTGCCTCCTGAGACATATATTTTGAATGTGTACGCTATCCATACATGTTATCCGGGGATACGGTACCCTTTCTAACCTTTGTGCAATCACATGCAATCCATACTGGGCCTAACACCGTCTGAGCCTGCCTCCTGAGACATATATTTTGAATGTGTACGCTATCCATACATGTTATCCGGGGATACGGTACCCTTTCTAACCTTTGTGCAATCACGTGCAATCCATACTGGGCCTAACACCGTCTGAGCCTGCCTCCTGAGACATATATTTTGAATGTGTACGCTATCCATACATGTTATCCGGGGATACGGTACCCTTTCTAACCTTTGTGCAATCACGTGTAATCCATACTGGGCGTGAGAACGGCTGGCGAGCTGTTAAGCAAGCTACAGCACGTGTGGTTTGCACACGTAAGTTTTTCATTTTTTCAGGAATGACGGTTAGGCCTAATTCCGGAACTGCAGTTGACCTGCACTTACTGGGAAATCATTGTTCGCGGGTAATAATTGTAATCAGTGATCCCCATCACTAACGTTGTTCAACGGGTTATCTGCACCTGTAAGCGACAAACGCTGGCCTTTTCAGTGTAGCGCACATGCAGCCACGGACATGTAAGGGCATGACACACCAGTTATTGGCCAATCTCATGTGCCAGAGCCTCACGTGTCCCTCTAGTAAGCCGGACTCGGACCGCGGGGCATGACGGAGTCTCGTTCGTTAACGGAATTAAGCTTGCAATGTGTGCATCTGTTCTGTAGCTGGCATGGTTGAGGTTTCCCAGGTGGAGTCGAATTTAACCGTAGGCTCCACTCCTGGTGGTGCCCTTCTGGACATTCCTTTAAGGTTCAGCTTTGCAACCATACTGCCCACGTAAAACAAACACTTTGCCTTCATGAACGCTGTTTGGAGGGTCATGACTCGTGGGAATAACGCCGCCCAATCAGTTAACCTGCTAGAGAGATCGTTCGTTGCTCCCAAGCATGACATCACACGCCCTAGGAAGAAGGTAATGCCACTGTGGCGACCGTACTCCTGGGGGCGACACAAGTGCACTGATGCCCAGCCACTGCTCGATGAATCTGCTGGTACATTGACCCAGACCACTACATTCCCCTCGCACGCTACACGGCCTGAATCTGACCCTGATGAAACTCAGGTTACCCTTCCCATATACAGTTCCATCTTACACGGTGACAAAGAGGAAGCTGCAGATGAAAGTGCAGGTTCGGCCCACCTGCCATCAGACACACCACCGTACTATCAGAGGCCCTGTGCCAGTGCCGTCGCCAACGAGTGTGCCCCCCCTGCTTGCTCAGGATCACAGCACTTGCAAGGTTGAAATACTGTGCAGTGAGATGGAAGATGGGGATGACGAGGAGTCCAGACTAGTACAGGGATTCCCTAGCGAGGAGACTTATTTGATTGTTTTCAATGTTGCGACAGCAATTTTTGGGGAGCACTATACTCTGGAGAATGATAGATGGGGCCCACCATACACTGGAACATTCCAAAGGTGGACATCAGACACTGGAGCAGCATTTACAGGGCCCATTATACACTAGAGCATTAGAAATGGGGCCCATTATGTTTGGAGCATTATTTGGGCCCATAAGACAGTGGAGCTTCATCCATGGGGACCAACATATACTGTAGCATTATGTGGAGCTCATCATATACTGTTTCAAACATTATATGGGACCAATGATTCTGTATGGAGAAATAGATGGGCCTTGTCATGAGATGTAAAAAGTGAAGTATTTTTCATTGTACTATACCGCTATTTCTCTGCCGTATCAGAGCATGATGAGTTGTGGTATGTGTTAAAGGGGCGCTCTTTCGCCCAGGGCACATGAAAACCTGGAGCCAGCCCCCCCCCCACAACTTTAGCCAAATAACCCCCATTTTTCAGTGCATAACTTGTATTATGAAGTTAATTAAGGTTGACAAGCTTAAGTAAGAAGAATTGATGCTTTTGGCATTCAAATGGGCACTGTAGGTGTGTTTCCTGTCCTCCTCTCACTGCCGACTTTTATTCCCCATTGACTTACATTGGGTTTCGTGTTTCGGGACGACCCCGACTTTTCCCTATAATCGGACGATCTTGCTCGACCCGACTTTTGGAAAAGTCGGGTTTCACGAAACGAAACGCGACCCTAAAAAACCAAAAGTCGCTCAACTCTAGTGGTGAGTAGTGATGAGCGAGTATACTCGTTACTCGAGATTTCCCGAGCATGATCTCCGAGTATTTGGATATGATCGGAGATTTAGTTTCTGTCGCTGTAACTGCATGATTTGCGGCTGATAGACAGCCTGAATACATGTTGGTATTGCCTGTTTGTTAGTCTGAATTCATGTGGAGATTTCCTATCAGCCGCAAATCATGCAGCTACAGCGACAAACTAAATCTCCGAGCATATCCAAATACTCAGAGATAACCAGAGCATGCTCAGGAAATTTCGAGTAACGAGTATACTCGCTCATCACTAGTGGGGAGTTCTCCTTCAATGGAAATCTTCAAACAGAGGCTGGACAAACATCTGTCTGAGATGGTTTAGTGAATTCTGCATTGAGCATGGGATTGGACACGATGATCCTGGAGGTCCCTTCCAACTCTAACATTCTATGAGTCTATGATATTGGTCAAACAAAGCGAGGCAAGTGCAGTGTTCTCAGCATCTTCATATGAGGCAAACCTGTCTCAGTACAAGAAGCTGAGACTGACTGCAGCTGTGACCTTCTCAGTAGTTTACATATTCCCCTCTATGACGTGACCAATTTTTGATTGGCCATTCTCATACAGGAGAAAAGAAATGCCCACAGAAAGTTCTGTGGTATATGCCCAGGGTAGATGCTCTTCATTACCACAGGTATTTCTTTAGAATGGGAGAGCACAGAAAAAAAAATTAGAAAGACTGTTCCAGAATCAGATGAAGTACTTAGCAAAAAAATCCAGTGAAAGGTCCGCATTACAGTGTTTTGTTTGTCTCTGTATTTTGTTCTTTCATTTGTATTATTTCATATGATGTACCTTGTTTTTATGTGGAAGCTACAGCTGGCAGTGGTTTATAATATGTATGGTGATAATTGGAGATTTTACCAATAGCCTGCTCCTACTTGAAGTCAAATGTCTGGGAGGTACAGGGATTTTTTTTTTTTTTTTTTTTTTTTTTTTTTTTACAGGAGCCTACAGTATTTCTGGCATGGGTTTAAACATATGAGCATTATTTTTTTTCCCCCCATCTTTGTGTAACGAGGATGTACTGTGGTCCTAGGAGAACATTGAGGAGCATGACTAGGTAAGCACCTGAGTTTTCACTAGAGCCCCTGATGGTGGGGTTAGGCTTGGGCACTGATCAACACCAGGTGCTACTACAGGACAGACCACGGTTGCGTGGGAGCTGTCCCCCAGGGGACAGGAAGCTGGAACAACCCAGTTGGAGTGTACAGCCGATATAGGCCCCATGGATGCTAACAGGTACAGCTGGTATACAGAAAGCACTGGCAGGTGTGGAGTGGATGGACAGGAATACAGATGAGCTCTGGCAGATGCTGAGTGGACCGGCTGGTATACAGATGACCCCTGGCAGGTGCAGAGTGTACTGACTGATATACAGTGGAACAATGGCAGGTGCGGGCTGGTATGGCTGAAATATAGATAAGTAAGTACTGGACAGGTAAACTGACTGGTATATACTGGAGAACCTGACAACTAGCAAGCGTGCCAAGGACAGACTAACCACATTGCTCAGGTACCTCCATACTGGAGGAGGTGACTTAAGTAGTAAGTGTCCCTCAGATATTGGCTGGGGGCACTTAGGGATGGCATGCTGGGCCTCTTTAAGAGGGAGGCAACGCGCCCTAAGCACAGTGCCAGCCGCCAGAGGATCTGAGCGCAGTGCGCGTACCCCATACAGCCGCCGCCAAGCAAGCAGGAGGAAGTACAAGATGGGGGCTGTGGCAGAGAGTGAACCAACCTCCCTGCCAGGAAAGAGGAGCAGTGTGCAGATTGATGAGTTCAACCAATGGGACCCCAAGAATAGTGCACCACTGCTACATTCATTGTCTATGGAATTGACAAAAGAATAAATTTGTGATATTCTCTGCCATTTTTGGCAGTCTCATCTAAAGATGGAAATAACTATTCAATAGAAAATTCTGTTGCCTGGAACATTGATTGGTTAGCTTAAGGTAAATGTTGATTGAATACCCCCTTAATTTGGGGTCTACCTGACTTATTCCCTGACAGATAATGTTGGGGAAGAGAAAGATCAAGCCGTTGGAATGTCAATTGTCAAATCTTTCATATTTGCAGGGAGTTGAGAAGCAGGCAGTGGAGACTCGAAGCAGCTCCATCATGGAGAACTTGGAGTCTTCAAAGATTATCAGCTGAGCAGTCTTTTGGCCGACAGCTTGCTTTAGTAATAAAGCTGTGACCAACTCTCGCCCATAAAAAAATGTCTTCTCATATACAGCACGTCTATTTATAAAGCATGGAAAATTGCACTGGTTGTAATATGTTCAAAAACTGTGATGGCTTTAGTACATACTGCAGAATATTTGCTCCTTGAAACTTCCCGGACAAGGTCCTATGGTTTTAGGTTGTGAAAAAAAAAAAAAAAAACGCTGTTGGACGAACACTAATTTGGTCAACAACTACCTCTCCCCAAAACACATGAATGTTTGAACGTCATGTGCTCTCAATGAGGAGAGTGGCGAAAGCAACAGCCAAACAAGTCTGTGAGCAGCTTATGTTCCAGAAGATAAATAAAACTGCCCAATATTTACCTTCTTTGTCATCAACCCACTGACTTTGGCACATTCAGATGACTTATCTAATATTTTGGGGCCTTTATTGTACATCACAACACATAAGCATAAATATCGTGGTAGCTATCTATATATAATGCAGAGGTACCAATTGCATTTGGGCCATGGTATCTTAAGGCTCCCATACACCTAAGGTTAGTTTCACACTAGCGCCGTTTTGTGCAGCGTTTTGTGCGCACTTGAAACGCACTGAAAAAACGCTTGCAAATGCATATCAACGCAGTGATTTTTTGACGCATCAGCGTGCGCATGATGACAAAAAATGCAGCGTTTGAATGCGTTTTCATTTTTTATGTGCATACTGTCAGAGACACCGCACTACACTCGCTCACAGAGCCAGTGCGCGTGTCCTGAGTACAGAAACAGTGCTAAAAGATACCTGTGGAGCAGGGCAGCAGAGGTGACAATGCGCGCTTCAAACTATTGGTGTCAGGGTCCAGTCAGCGCCGGATAGTAAAGATGCACAGGACCTGCGGACACAGAAGTTAGCAAGCTGGCACAGGACCTATGGTCATGTGACTGCAAGGGGGCGGGGCTTAGCGTCCTGCTTTCAGATATGACAGGACACCATACAACAACTCAGAGTCAGGCAAAACGGAGGTCACAACAGTACGGGCAAACGAGGCACAGGAGGGACAAACAGACGGGTGGTCAGACAAAGCCAAAGGTCATACACAAGAGGGCGACGTGGTACAAAGGGGACGAGCAGAGAGAAGTCGGGTCACAAGCAGAGAGTCATACACGAGAGGTAGCCCAGTACAAGAGGGACAGGCAGAACTCGTAACAGGGACGGAACAAAACCAAACAAGCAAGCTAGATATCAGGCACTCGTACGCACAAGGTCAACTAACTCAGCCAAGGGCAGGAGTATAACTGACAGCGGACCTAGGTCCAGTGAGCATTAAATAGCCGCCCTCTGCCAGAGAGAGGCGGAACAATTAACCCCCAGTCTGATCAGGACGGGCCAAAGCGAAACCCCTTCCTGGATCATGACACATACGTTGTCTAGGTGTCACATTTCACAGGATGAAAATCCTTGCAAAATTCTTGAAACAGACTCCTCCAATGGGACAGCAGTGGGCTTGTGTTATGGGAATTCTTTATATAGACCCTGTTTGCAGCTCAATTCTTCAGATTTTCTTGCTTTTTCCTTTGTGAACATGGATTTGCACTGGAAGAGTTTTCACCTCAACTTGGTTCTGGACTTCGTGATGGCTCAGGCTTTTGCATTTGCTTGCCAGCAACAAAGGGAGAGAGAGAGAGAGAGAGAGAGAGAGAGAGAGAGAGAGAGAGAGAGAGAGAGAGAGAGAGAGAGAGAGAGAGAGAGAGACAGTGAAGACGGCAGAAGCGGCGTTTGTGACTACATCCGATTATTGAACTCCGGGAGAGCCGTGGAGCGTACCACACCCTCTACAGCGAGCTCCAGGCAAACCCAGAGAAATTTACTGACTATACCCGGATGTCCCAAGAAAGCTTCAGGGATTTGCTTGCTCGTGTCCAAGAATCCATCCGGAGATACACAGCTCCGTTGTGCGATTCCTCCTGAGGAACGGCTCCTGGTCACATTAAGGTACGTAATATTTAAAAACCAATGCCTGCATAATTTTCTTTGTTCTGCCATGTACTATTCCATAGCCTGCAGAATTCTTGTTCTGCCATGTAGTAACCAAAAGCCTGCAGAATTCATGTTATGCCATGTAGTTATTTTTTTTTGTTTAAAAAAACCATACACATAAATATTAATTTATGTTCTGTCTCGGTTTCACAGATTCTTGGCTACTGGAGAGAGCCTATCTTCACTCCACTTCCAGTACCAGACGGGAATCTCCACCTTGTCTGGAATTGTTGCGGACACCTGCAGGGCTTTGTGGGACATTCTGTCTCGAATTTATGCCCTTGCCCACCACGGAAAAGTGGATGGAAATTGCTGCAAAATTCTGGACAGTCTGCAATTTCCCCAATTGCTTGGGGGCGGTGGATGGGAAACCCAAAAGAACAGGCTTGGAGTACTACAACTACAAAAAGTACTTTTCTACAGTACACATGGCCATTGTGGATGCAGACTGTGTTTTTGTTGCAGTGGACATTGGGTCATTTGGGCGTGGGAATGACTCCCAGGCTTTTAAGAACTCGGACATGGGCCAGAGGTTGTATGGCAATCATTTCAATTTCCCCATGCCACGGCCTCTTCCCAACACCGAAGGTCCGCCACAACCATTTGTAATGTTTGGGGATGAGGCTTTTCAAATGTGCCAAAACCTGCTTAAAACCTACTCCAGCTGGCACTTGGACCACACCCAGGGCCAGCGTTAGGGGCAGGCAGACCAGGCAGCTGCCTAGGGCTCCCGCTCCCCCCAGGGGCCCCCAGCTAGCGGCACATCATGTCGGCGCTATTGCGCCCATGTGAGGCAGGGGGCCCACCTGCCCTGACTCCCGGCCACAGCAATAATGGAGGAGAGAGCGTCAGCTGACGCTCCCTCTTCTATCATTCCCTGCTCTACTTCTGACACAGCGGGTGCGCGATGACGTCATCACGCTCTCACTGTGTATCAGGCAGAGCAGAAAACAGGAGCAACGCAGGCACGAGAAGGTGAGGAGTGTTTTTTTGTTAAATATATCATGTGTGCTGGACTGTGGGGCCACTCTTGGGGGGGGGGAGGGGTATGCTATGTGTGCTGGGCTATATATATACACCATGTGGGGCTACTGGGCTGTATATATATATATATACACACACACACACACACACACACACACACACACACCCATACATACACACACCATGTGGGTGTTATGAATGAGTCACCGTATGAGGCAAAAACAGAAATACTTGCTAAGTCCAGAAAACCAGAGAAGTTGGCAGCTATCGGATTGCAGATCCCTGAACCTATCAACAACAACTAGCAGTAGCCGTGGGGGGTTCCTACGGTGCCTTAGACCCCTCGATCACAGCCGGAGAACTAAATAGCCTAAAGACAGAAAGGGAAATCTAAACTGCCCCAGAGCAGACCCCAAAGCAATAGGCAGCCCCCAACATATAATGACGGTGAAGCAAGATGAAAAAACACTAACACAGAAAGATAGGCTGAGCAAATGATGGGGCCCAAGCTGACTAAATAGGACAGGATAGAAAAGCTGATGTCTGCAATCCGCAAAAACCCTATCAAAGCATGAGCCAACAGACTGATCGGGAAAAAAGCCCTGAAGACGCTAGGCTTCAAAAAGACTATATCAGTACTCAGGTACTTTCTGAAGACAGAGCAAAAAGGAAATCAGCTCTCCCCAGCAGGGAATGGCAGAAATCCAGAAAAACAAGGCAAAACAAAACCAAAACACAAATGCAAAAAGCAGAGAAGAAAACTTAGCTTTTGAGGAGCAGGAATCAGACTGGTCTCCTAGAATCCCTCAGAGAATCACCAGCAAGGCAGAAGGGCGTCGGCTGCCTTATATCCAGTCAGCAATTCCCATCACCCAGTCATCATCATCCTGCCCAGGTGCTTGGTAATCAGCCTCACTACCTTCCTTCACCAGAAGAGGGAGTTCATCAGACCTCAATGGTGAAGGGGAAAATGAACTCACAACATGTGGGGCTGCATATACCATGTGGGGCTGCTGGGCTATATATACACCATGTGGGGATGCTGGGCTATATACCACGTTTGGCTGGGCTATATACCATGTGGGGCTGGGCTATATGTGGCTGTGTTATATACCATGAGGGGGTACATTTTACATTATATTCTATGGGGGAGGCTGTATTATATTCTATATGAGGCTACATTATATTCTATGGGGGCTGCATTATATTTATTATATTCTATGGGGGAGTGATTGCATCATACTCTGAGGGGGCTACATTATACTATATGAGGAGGCTACATTGTATTCTATGGGGAGCTGCATTATAATCTGTGGGAGGCTGACTATATTGTATGGGGGCTTCATTATACTTTATGAGGTGTCTACGTTATATTCTATGGGAGCTGCATTATACTATATGAGGAGGGCTACATTGTATTCTATGGAGGAGGGGCTACATTATACTATATAAGGGGCTGCCATATATTCTATGGAGGGGCTGCATTATATTCTGTGGATTGGCTGCATTATAGTCTGTGGGGTAGCTGCATTATGCTTTAAAGGGTGGCTGCATTGTATTCTATGGGGGGGGTTACATTATATTGTATGGCGAGGCTGCATTATACTGTATCAAGGACTATGGGGAATATATTATATGAAGAACTATGGGGTGTTTTATACTATGGGAAGTGAATTGTACTACATGGATGACTATGGCAGTGCATTATACTATATTGAGCACTATGAGTATTATACTATATGGAGGACTGAGCATTGTATTTTAATATATGGAGGACTATAGGGAGTGTATTATACTATATGGAGGAGTGGGCAGTGTATTTTAATATATGGAGGGCTATGAGGAGTGTATTATACTATATGGAGGACTGAATTCTACTATATGGAGGACTATGGGGCACATTATACTATATGGAGGAGTATGCAGTGGAAACTGTAGATGTGCTGCTGATAACATGATACTGTATGGTGATCTGTTAGTGATCCATTCTGTCCATCATTCTTTCTCAGACGGTGGAAAGAGGCCGGGAAACAAGTGTTGAACTGTTAAATATTAATCATTTGGATATGTATTTCTTATTACACTCAATTCTGTACTGAACAGTGCCTTCCGCTGACACTACATAAGCTATTTTTGTAAGGTTAGCTCATGGTAAAGGACAACTCCATATGTAGAGACCACGTGCTTTGAAAGACGTATATTTAAGGTGGGGGCTTACTCTAGGGGGGGCTCTCTCCTTCTCTATCACCATGAAACACATTCGAGGAGTCATCTGTGCTGGGCCACGACACTACGGACAGCTGGTAAGTAATCTGACTATCATCCAGTGAAGCTACGCACTACAAGACACATGTCTTTTTCAGAGTTCAAGGAAAGAAGGTTACAAGCTTAGCTATGAACAAATGGACAATCTCTTTTTCACCTATTTTTAGGTTTTTCTGTAATAATCTTTTCTTTGATGGAAGAATCCAAATAAACCACTACATTTTTTTATAAGAACATTGTCATCTGGTAACTAATCCTGAATGATATACAAGAATACTTATTTTTTAACATGAACAACTTCAATATTGTCGATCACACTCATTTAGCGGCCTGAGCTCAGCACATGTAAATACAACCGAAATGCTTGTGCGATGTGCAATATGTTAGCATTTGGGGCCCCATTTTAAACTTTGCCTAGGGCCCCCACTTTGCCTAAAACCGGCCCTGACAACACCAAAAAAAAAAAATCTTTAATTACAGACTGATCAGGGCAAGAAGAACTGTAGAGTGTGCCTTTGGTATTCTTGTCTCCAGGTGGCGCATTCTCGCCACAGCCATTAATCTGAAGTTGGAAACAGTGGCTGAGGTGGTGAAGGCACATGTGGTTCTTCATAATTTTGTGATGGCCAAAGAGCACCCGAACTTTGAACTAGATGAACCAGCTGCAAACCCATTGCCTGAATTCAATCAGCACCCTCTCAGGTCATCCGTTGAAGTTGGCCACATGAGAGACCAATTTGCGGCCTACTTTATCTCAGATGTAGGACGGGTGGAATGGCAAGATCAAATTGTGTAGAGATTTCTTCTTGTGTGTGTTAATAAAAAACCTGTTTTGAGACCTGCACCGAGTGCACTCTGTTTTCATATACTCCAATACAATAATCAACTGCCCAGGTGTACCAGTGAATTCATGATGCTGTGTTTTGTGCATCATGAATTTACTAGTACTCCTGACCAGGTGACTATACATACACACAAGTTGTATGACCTTTATCATCTCTACAGTTTGTGTTCAATTTGCAGTGACGGTGGAGATAATACAACTAATATCTGTGTCACCTGGCCTGATGTTACAAATAGTGATTTGGGGATGCACTAGCATCCTTCACTCTTTATGACACCTGACCATGTGAGTTTAAATATTATTTGTAGGATCACCACTGTGGCTTGAGTTTGAACGCAGACTGGAGAGATAAGCCGGATTACTTACCGGTAATGCTCTTTTAATGAGTCCACGACAGCACCCACTGGAGGTATCGGATCCGCCCATTTGGAACAGGAAACCCTACAGGAAAGATAAAAGGGGCGGTCCGCCTTTCCTCCTCAGTTTTACGTTTCAGAGTACCAGAAGGACCGCCAAGGATTAGGCAATGTTCTCTTATTTTAACATCTTTCTTATCCATTATTTGGTTGATATACTTTAACTATTGATATCTTTAGGGAGGGAAGTGAGCGGGTGCTGTCGTGGACTCATTAAAAGAGCATTACCGGTAAGTAATCCGGCTTTTTACTCTTCGCCACGACAGCACCCACTGGAGAGATTCCAGAGACCATCACCTGGGTGGGACCACCGTGCCAAGGACAGTCCTGCCAAAGCTTAAGTCAGAGGTTGATGAAAGATCAAGTCTATAGTGGTTATAGAAGGTAGAAGGGGATGACCAAACTGCCGCCTTACATATAGTTTCAATCGGAACATCTCCCTTTTCCGCCAAAGAAGTTGCCATTGCCCTGGTGGAATGCGCCCTGATGTTCCCTGGAGGATCTTCGTTTTTTGCGGAGTAGGCTAAACGAATGGCCTCTCTGATCCACCGGGAAATGGTGCTCTTCGTGACTCCATACCCCTTCTTACAGCCCTGAAATGAAACAAATAGGGCCCTACTCTGCCTCCAACTGTTGGACCTCTCAATATATTTTAGGACAGTTCTTTTGACGTCCAGAGTATGGAACTTCTGCTCTTCCGGAGTAGAGGGATTTTTATAGAAGGTTGGGAGGAGTATCTCCTGAGATCTATGGTATTTTGTTGCCACTTTTGGCAGGTAGGCAGGGTCTGGTTTTAATACCAATCTGTCTTGGTATTCTTGAAAAAAAAGGTGGATCTATTGACAAGGCCTGGATATCACCCACTCTTCTAGCTGAGGTCAGTGCTACCAAGAGGGCCATTTTAAGTGCTAAGTATTTGAAGGGTATTGTGTCGATCGGCTCAAAGGGGTCTACCGTTAGGGCGTCTAAGACCAGATTTAGATCCCATGTAGGGACGGAGGGTATGTGGATTGGAGCTATTCGTTCACATGCTGTAATGAATCGAGTTATCCACTTGTTGCCTGCTATATTATGGCCATATAGTGCTCCTAATGCCGATATTTGTACTCTTAGCGTATTTACTGCTAAGTCTAAGTCTTTCCCTTTCTGCAGAAATTCCAAGATTGGGATTATCGGAACTTCTGCTGTATGAGGTACTGTATGGAATTGAAGAAATTTTTTCCATATTCTAGTGTAAATTTGGGTTGTGGACTGTTTTCTACTTTGTAGTAGTGTAGTAATTAAAGACTCAGAGAATCCTCTTGTCCTCAATAACTGCCTCTCAAATTCCACACCGTCAAGTGCAAGCTGACCACTTGAGGGTGGAAAAAGGGGCCTTGGGAGAGTAGGTTGGGAGTCGAAGGAAGGACCCAAGGATCTGTTATTGACATAATTTGCAGCCACGAAAACCACGGTCTTTTTGGCCAGAACGGTGCTATTACGATTATCCTTGCTTTGTCGTCTCTGATCTTCTGAATTACTTGAGGTAGGAGGATCAATGGAGGGAACGCATACGCCAGGTTGAAATTCCATGGAGCTAGAAGGGCGTCTAGTATGTCTGGGTGATCTGATGGAGATAGGGAGGCAAATGTTTTTATCTGCCTGTTCTCCTTTGTGGCGAAAAGGTCCACCTCGGGTTGTCCCCATAGGGCTACTATGTCCCTGAAGACCTTCTGATTGAGGCACCACTCTCCTTGCCGTAGAGTGTGTCGGCTTAGGAAGTCTGCCTTTTGATTGCTCTCGCCTCTGATATGAAGGGCCGAGAGGGACAAAAAATAGTTTTCTGCTAAGTTTAAAATTCTTGCCGCTGAAGACAGAGTCTCTGATCGAGTTCCTCCTTGTCTGTTTATATAGGCCACTGTGGTGGTGTTGTCCGATAGGATCCTGACATGCTTCTGTTGGAGCTGCGGAAGGAAGTTGTATAGAGCATAGAACACTGCAGTCAGTTCTTTTAAATTGGATGAGTACTCGCATTCCTCTCTATTCCACCTTCCCTGATGAAACCCATTCTCCATGTGGGCTCCCCAGCCCTGGGGACTGGCATCGGTGGTTACGATACAGGATGGAACTATAACCCATGGAACTCCTGAACATAAATGGTCATCATCTAACCACCACTCTAGAGAAGTCAAGACTTCTTGTGACAGGGTTATTTTGCTCTGTAAATGACCACTATGTCGCTTATCCTCTTGGAGGATCTGGTGTTGTAGTGTACGGACATGGTACTGGGCCCACCGGACTGCCGGGGTGCAAGAATTTAGTGATCCTAATAGTGACATTGCTCCTCTCAAGGACACCCGTGGTCTATCTATAGCTGCTCGTATTTTTTGTTTCATGAGGGTGATTTTTACCTGAGGTAGTAGACATCTCTGGGTCAAGGAATCTAGTTGAAATCCTAGAAATGTCTGGAGAGATTGTGGATCGAGTCTGGACTTTTGGATATTGATGATCCAGCCAAGGCTCTGAAAAGAGGAGATTGCGTCAGTTACGCGTTCGGTACATTGTTTGACTGAATTCCCAATTATTAGGAAGTCGTCTAAATACGGCACGATCAGTGTGTCCTTTTGGCGAAGGTAGGCCATCACTTCTGCCATCACGCTGGTAAATATTCTTGGTGCCGTGGAAAGCCCGAAGGGCATGGCCGCGTATTGGAAATGACAAATCCTGCCCTCGACTTCCACTGCGACTCTTAGGTATTTCTGGAATCTATTGTGAATAGGGAGATGATAATAAGCATCTTTTAAATCAATCCCTGCCATTACGCAATTTGGGAAAAGAAGCTTTATAGTGGATCTAATTGATTCCATTTTGAAGTTATAATTTTTTATAAATGAATTAAGCTTCTTTAAATTAATAATGGTTCTAAACGTACCGTCTGGTTTAGAAACCAAAAACAGGGGATAGTAAAAGCCTCTACCCTCTTGTTCCTCAGGGACGTCAACTAAAACTTTTTTAGCTAGTAGGACTCGAATCTCGTCTTCGAGAGCCTTTTGCTGAACTGAGGAATTAAGGCGAGTTATAACAAAGAATTCATAAGGGATCTGAAGGAATTCAATCTTTATTCCTTCCTTGATTATGTTCAAAATCCATGGGCTTAACGTAATTTGTTCCCATTTGGTAACAAAAAATTTTAATCTACCCCCAACTGGTGGGTTTAAACTCTTAATTTTTATCTCTCCTATATGTTGGCCCTCTGAAGATGGTACCCTTCTGCTTTTCGTCTTTCGTGGCCCATCTATTCGTTCTGTCCAACTGTCTTCTTCTCCCGAATGGCCGTCTCTTAAAGGTTTTCCTATAAAACGGAATGGGAGAATCACTGAAGGCCTTTTTCCTCTTTTGCCTTGGCGAGAATTTCCTGAAGAGGAACTCACCCTCGCATGGGGTTGCACTAATTTTGGATTTTGATTGTGCGTCCCCTTTCCAGCTTTTTATCCACAGCGCGCGTCTGGCGTTATTCACCAGGGCTGCCGACCTCGCTGCCAGTCTTAGGGTGTCCGCTGAAGCATCTGCCATAAAGGCAGCTGCACCTCTTATCAACGGGATGGCTGCACGCAGTTTCTCCCTTGACACTCTTTGCTCGATCTGCTGGTCTAATTGATCTAGCCATACCAGCATTGATCTAGCAGTACATGTGCTGGCTATTGCAGGTTTGAATACCCCGGTGGTGGACTCCCAGGACCTTTTGAGCGAAGATTCTGCCTTTCGGTCTAATGGGTCCGCTAACAATCCTGCGTCCTCGACCGGGATCGAGGTCTGTTTGCAAGTGGAGGCTATGACGGCATCCACCTTTGGTATTTTAGTCCATTTCAATAGGTCTTCATCAGTGAACGGATACTTCCGTTTTGAGGCTGATGGGAGAAAACCCCTCTGGTCGTGTTTTTCCCACTCTCTTTTGATGAGGTCCTTAATTGCCGGTATCACCGGAAATGATCTCTTTTTTTCTGCCAATCCCGCAAACATAATGTCCTGCGCGGTTTGGGCTCCCCTTTCCTCTTCACA